>NC_041391.1:562333956-562341017 GCF_002162155.2 Triticum dicoccoides | reverse complement strand
ACGAGGGGAGATCGATGGAGAGGGGACTGGGCTAGGGTTAGGAGGGAGTTAGGTGGGCTGGGCCTTAGAGGCCGGCCCAGGTGGAGAAAGAAGTGGCCTGGCTAGGCTAGGCTCTCTCTCTCCCTCATATTCTTTTCTTTAGCAGAAAACAATTAAAGAGAAGAAAAAGAAAGAGAGGGTTAGGGAAAGATAAAAGCGCAAGGGGATAATTTTCCCGGACTCGCAAAAATGAGCTCGATCCAGGAAAAATAGAAAAGAGGCACGAATGCAAGATTTAAATTCAAACTCATTTGAATTTAATTCAAATGGGTTTGAACGGAAGTGAGGGTTTGGGAAGGTCCAAAAATGTTCGGATTTTTGGTGGAGCTCCGGAAAATGATGAAATAATTATTGGCAAGGTTTTGAGGTCAACTCGGAGCAGAAAAGGCATGGGATTTATTTTGCAAGTGTGTTTTGGTGATTTCCGAAATAAAGAAATATTTAATATAGCTCCCTAATATTGGAGGATATGTTATAAAGAGAAGTCACCATGTGAGTTCCCTCGGTTTAAATGGACCGAAGATCCATGCAATTTATTTAGTTGAATTTTAAAAATTAAATGGCATGATGGCATGATGCAATGCAAAAATAAAATAGCAAGCACAAAAGAAACACATGGCAAAACTCGGAATAGCTGGAAGTCTTCTGAAGCATCGGTCTCGGGGCGTTACAACACTCCACCACTACAAGAGGATCTTGTCCCGAGATCTAGAATGGCACCGGAGAGAAAACGGAAGAGAAAGAGAAGAGGTAAAACTAAGTTGCTTCTTCGACAAAAGAGTGAAACCAAAGAACCTTGAGAGGTTGAAAAGTTGAAAGAGAGAACACAATGGAGTTGAACACAATTGAGAGCACTGCGGTAGAAAAATAGAAATAAGGAACACCATGTGAACCTTGGAGGTTGCAAAGCTATGAATGACGAGTACAATTGACAAGAAGGAATTGGAACCACTTTGGTTGAAACGAGATAAATAAGGAACGAGGAAGAACAAATTCGGACAACACTCCGGTTGAAAGGAGATGCAAGACTTGATAAGATGAAAAGAACTTGAAGAGATGACACAACATTCCGGTTAAATGGATAAGCACGAAAAGAACACGATCCTCACAATTCGAGATGATGAGTGAAAAGAGCAACATCACAATGCCTCCGGAAGAAATAATAGAAGATAGATCATTGGAATAACAGAATGGAGAAGAAAATGCCAACTTCTGCCACAAATGAGCTTGGAAAGCAGCCTTCCAAGAAGGTTATAACAGAGTTGTTGGAAACCAACAACGAAACGAATAAGCTTGTAGTGGGCTTATGGAAAACATCTCAAAATTATGAGGTGACAACCGGCCACTAACGGAAACAATTGCTTGCTTGAGATCAACGAAGAGATGAAAACTGCTTTCGCTGAGAGGATAGGAGAGAACTTGGATCATTGATAAGCACCACAATACAACATTCCTTAGGGAAGGCTTTAGGTGAAATCTATACCAAGATAACTCCAACGAAGAGATTGATGGATTTAAAATACCTCGTTCTTGAGAACATATGAATCATGAAACATGAAGGAAATTGTCAAGAGTGACATAACACCACCTCAAAAGATAAGGTAGGAAGAATTGCACTTCGAAATGCACGATAAAGAATGCTTGAACTCCTCACAAAAAAACATGTGTTGAGCACCATGTTTATTTTAGAGTGTAGCTTGGCGGATCTTAACTTCGAGAGAAATCTTGAAGAACAATTGAAGGATAAAAGGAATCCTTGATGAGCCACCATGTAGAGCCTCCATGAAGAACTCCGGTAAAAGAAAAGATGAAGCATCTCGAACCGAGAAATGTAACATGATGAACAACTCTGGAAAGAAGAAACTAGATCACTTGGATGAAACAATAATAAGAATTATGTCATGCCTATCCTTCACCAATTTAAATTGATGACAAGCAATGGATTTGGCATACTACTTGTTCTCATTGAAAAATGATTACAGATAGAGATATAGCGCAAACTTCAGAAGGAATTGATGGAACCACCGATGGGATTGAAATAACAAAAGAACGAGTGAATTGATATGATAACGAAGGAAGAGAAATCTTGAACAAACCACCGTAAGAATTGAAAATGAGATTAGCAAAGGCACAAATCACCGGGAAGAATTGGAAAATGAATGAAGATACTTGACAGAATTTAGATACAAGAGAACAAAGAGATCATGAGCTGACTATAGGATATCTGGACGATGCACCGGAAGAATTCGAGAACGAGAGCTGAAAGCTGAGAATGAATAATATTCATAAATGATGGCCTTCAGATGATCGAGAAAGGAAAAGAAACTCATGAAATGCGTCGGATGGTTGAAAAGAATTCTCACAATCGAAAACAATTATGAGGATGGCATGAAGCTAGAACCATGAATCTTGAAGAGAATGGAGCAAGATTTAAGAGAACCTCTTCTTCGGTCTTCAAATGTTGAGAATGATGATGAGAACCACCCAAAATTGTTGAGGCACTTCGGAACAAAGAAGAATAGAAATGATGAACCAACGCTGAAAATATTTTAAAAGCGATCTTGAAGAAGGAATATGACTGATGAAAATTCATACTTACGTCAAACTTCAAAAGAATTTGGGAATAGCTCCGGGAAAATTAGGAGAGTCAGGAAAGATCCTGGGAAAAGACCTGTGGGTTAGGGCCCACTCAAAAGAAAACACCGTTGAAATGATTGATTGAAAGGGGGAATTGCGCCGGTTGAATTAAATGGCCTGAATGAGATAACAACCTCAAAATAACTTGAACTAATTGAGAAAGGAAACACGAATCTTCAGAGATATCTTCAGCACTCTGGAACAATTGAATAGCAAGCGAGGAATGATTAAGAGATCACCGGCATACGCAAACACTTGAAACAAGGAAGGGAATATGATCAACACTGAAAACTTGACTTGAATCCACCGGAGAAGAAAAGAGACGAAGAATAATGAACTTGAAACTCCTGGCCAACTTCATGAAAATCACCGGGTAAGAACATTGAAAGAAACGAATGAAGAGACTTCTCTCAAATAAAAGGGATACATGATCAAGAAATCTGAGTCCTTGAAGTTAAGGGTGGGTGGGCGGGAAAACAAAGACAACTTGGTGCGGATGAAACAAACACCGTTGAGAAAACTTAGAATTGATCTTGCGGATGGGGAGAATGATGGGATCATCTCGAAGAGAAGCGCACCGGTTGGAAAAGAATTAACATGACGACCTCGATGATCAAGAAGGACTAGTATTCACATAGCAATATGAGAACACCGTTTAGGAAAGGTATGGATTCAACATTTGACTTCGAAGCAACTCGAATACCACAAATAAAACAAAACAAAGGATTTGGCTTGTAGAATAAGCCGGAACAAACATATGATAGAGATTCCGTCCGAAGTTTTCGTGGTGGGGCCCACACGGGCTCGAGTGTACAGCACCATCATGTACAAGGCAGTGCACATGACATACGAAGTGTCCCCGAACCAGCATAGCCAAGGGTTCTTTAAGACACAACGAGACCACTGTAAAAACGACCGTGGAAAGGCGGACCACTAGACGTCAAACCCCAATCTCATATCATGCATCTGTCGAAAAGATATTCTAGGAGCTACTTGAATTCCCACCTATAAAACTCCCGAAACTTTCTGGTTATGCAATCTGGTGTTGGGGATACAGGGGAAGCAATATATATCTCACCCAAAACTAACAATTCCTACATCCAAGCTGCATCCATCCGTCAACACATAACCAAGAAACCTTCGGAAATCATGTACCTCAACCTTCGAAAAGCATCCGTTATACGAGTTATGGCAATACTCTCGAGCTCGCCCCAGTACTGGGTTATCGAGGTTATCTCACCAACAACTGCATAAAAGAGATTTTCGATGTTGGCAAAACTCAGGTATTCCAGAACTGCAACGATAAAATTATGACGACAACACGTCGGAGCTCAACTCCCCGGGTTAAAGCCACATAATAGACAGGAGGCACCAAGAACAATGTTCTCGTCACAAAACCATCGAAACGATTCCAAGATACCCGCGTGATCCTAAAAAAAATTTAGTGAAATTTGAGGAGAGGAAAGACAAAACATCTACGTCAAGAGACCTCACCAGAGCGACGAAGGGACTGATGAGTAAAAAGAATCCTACTCTCCGATATATATAATCCTAAGACTAAAAACATTTTTTGTTCTAGACTCAACAACTACAGCAAACAATCAAGCAGGGGGCTCCTAAGTCGGGGATGGCTCTGATTACCAACTTGTAACACCCACGATGCGGCTATATCTCCCACGTGTCGAAGCACGACTTAGAGGCATAACCGCATTGTGGTTTTGTCGCAAGAAGGGTCATCTTCACACAATCCCATGTAATGAACAAGACTGGGATAAAGAGTTGGCTTACAATCGCCACTTCACACAATGAACATATAATAAATCATACATCATTCAGAGTACACACATAGTCCGACTACGGACGAAGCCAAAAGAAAAGAAGATAACCCAACTGCTAGATCCCCGATCGTCCCGACTGGGCTCCACTACTGATCAACATGAAACGAAACATAGCAACAACTAAGGTCTTCGTTGAGCTCCCATCTGAGCTCGGTTGCATCACCTGCACTGGTATCATCGGGACCTGCAACTGTTGTGATAGTATCTGGTGAGTCACGAGGACTCAGCAATCTCAAAACCTGCGAGATCAAGACTATTTAAGCTTATGCGAAAGGAAGGGGGGTAAAGTGGTGAGGCTGCAGCAGCGACTAAGCATATATGGTGGCTGACATACGCAAATAAGAGCGAGAAGAGAGCAAATGGAACAGTCATGAAGCTAGCAATGATCAAGAAGTGATCCTAAACTCCTACTTACGTCAAACATAACCCAAAAACCGTGTTCACTTCCCGGACTCCGCCGAGAAGAGACCATCACGGCTACACACGTGGTTGATGCGTTTTAATTCGGATCAGGTGTCAAGTTATCTACAACCGGACATTAACAAATTCCCATCTGCCTATAACCGCAGGCACGACTTTCGAAAGATTATACCCTGCAGGGGTGTCCCAACTTAGCCCATGACAAGCTCTCGCGATCAACGAAGTAATAGACCTTCTCCCAGGAAGACCCGATCAGACTCGGAATCCCGGTTTACAAGACATTTCGACAATGGTAATACAAGACCAGCAAAGCCTCCCGCTGTGCCGACAAATCCCGATAGGAGCTGCACATATCTCGTTCTCAGGGCACACCAGATTGTCCAAACTTCCGGTAGGCCAGCCCAGAGTTACCCCTGGTGGCCACCGGCAGTTGACAGGTTGGACCAACACTCACGACGAGCACTGGCCCGGGGGGTAAAATAAAGATGACCCTTGAGTCTCCAGAACCCAAGGGAAAAAGGCTTAGGTAGGCAAATGGTAAAACCATGGTTGGGCCTTGCTAGAGGAGTTTTATTCAAAGCGAACTATCAAGGGGGTCCCATAAATCACCCAACCGCGTAAGGAACGCAAAATCCGGGAACATAACACCGGTATGACGGAAACTAGGGCGGCAAGAGTGGAACAAAACACCAGGCATAAGGCCGAGTCTTCCACCCTTTACCAAGTATATAGATGCATTAATTAAATAAGAGATATTGTGATATCCCAAAATAATCCTGTCCATCATGAAGCAATCTTCAACTTCACCTGCAACTAGCAACGCTATAAGAGGGCTGAGCAAAGCGGTAACATAGCCAAGCAACGGTTTGCTAGGAAGGGTGAAAAGGTTAGAGGCTGACATGGCAATATGGGAGACATGGTAAACAAGGGATAGGCAGTGCATCATAGCGATAGAACGAAGCAACTAGCAAGCAAAGATAGAAGTGATATCGAGGGTAAAGGTCATCTTGCCTGAAATATTCCGCTAGGAAGCAGAACGAGTCCATGAAGAAGACAAGCAGACGTAGTCAAACGAATCCTCACAACTCCGGAACGAAACCGAAGCTAACGAGAGAAGCAAACCGGAAAGAAGAAAACAACGCGGTAAACACACAAGCATAATCATGGCATGATGCACAATCAAGTATGATGCATGTCCGGTTTAAAGAGGCATGGCATGGCAATATGCACAAACAACACTACAAGTTAAGTGGAGCTCAATATGCAAGGGGTTGCATATTGACGAAACACCACATCAATTATTTAGTTCTCTCTTGTTTAAGTTAACCAACAATATTAAATGTTGTCAAACATGGCAAGAGGTGAAACATAATCAAACCACCTATTTAGGCAAGTTTAAATGAGGCCGGAAACAACAAATAACAATTCCAGGAAGTCCTCGTATGTCATTTAGCAATTAAAGCAAACAACAATTTTAAGCATTTTAATTGTTGTCATTTAGCAATTAAAGCAAACAACAATTTGACATATTACACGCGCAAAACAGAGCTACGGATGCAGAGTTATGATGCCTCGAACATGTCATGAAAATTACACAGATCTGGGGACTTAGTCGATTTAGCAGAAAAAAACAGGTGGGCGTCCGGTAGCTAAATCGCGCACGGGCGGGGAAAAGGGGCGAGGTGCTCACGTTGGGCTTGGCCCAGGATGGGGGAGGACGAGGCGGGCCGAGGCGATGGGCTGGGCCGCGGGGACGCCCACGTGGCCTGCGACGTTGGTCGTGCCCCTCCTCGTGCAAGCACGAGAGAAGGCAGGGGCGCCGGTGCCCGGCGATGAGGCGGCGACGGCGAGGCTGGAGGTCGAGGGGCGCTGGGGACGACCGGATCCGGCCGCTCCGGACCCGTTCCGGCCAGATCCGGCGACAGCTCGCGACGGGGCTGCGGCGAGGAAGCTCCGGCGCGGTGGCTCCTGCGAGGAAGAGAGAGAGAGGGAAAACGGGTGAGGGAGAGAGAGATAGAGGAGAAGGCAGGACGGGGCGGCGCAGGCTCACCGGGCGGTGTTGGCCGGGACGGCGGCAGGGGCGCTGCGACGGGCTTCGACCGGGCGGAGGGGAAGCCGGCGGAGGAG
>NC_041391.1:562311557-562333518 GCF_002162155.2 Triticum dicoccoides | reverse complement strand
GGCGGGCGGGCCACGCGGGCCCGGCTCGGGCCCCGCGGGCCGGCGGCGCGGACGACGGCGGGAAGGACGCGGGAGGCCAGGTGGTGCGGCGGGATTGGTCGGGGCGGCGGCTGGACATGTCCGGCCGGGGACGGACATGTCCGGCGCGGCGCAGAGGAGAAAAACTAGGGTTTCGGGGGGATTCATCCGCGAATTTCGGGGGAGAGGCTAGTTTTATAGGTAGAGGGAGCTAGGAGAGTCCAAATGAGGAGCGGTTTTCGGCCACGCGATCGTGATCGAACGACTGAGAGCATGGAGGGGAGTTAGATGGGTTTTGGGCCAGTTTGGAAGGGGTGTTGGGCTGCAAAGAGAGAGGGGCTTTACGGTTACCCGGTTAACCGTTGGAGTACCAAACGAACTCCAAATGGCACGAAACTTGACAGGCGGTCTACCGGTGCTATACCAAGGCCGCTTGGCAAACCTCGGGCCATTCCGAGAAAGTTTAACACCCGCTCACAACGAGAGACAAAAGGGGAACGCCGGAGGGCATAGGAACGCCGGATTGCAAAACGGACAACGGGGAAAAGGCTCGGATGCATGAGACGAACACGTATGCAATGCAATGCACATGATGACATGATAAAATGCAACACGCAAGCGAATGACATGGCAACGACGGCGAATAACTGGCAGACACCTGGCGCATCGGATCCGGGGCGTTACACTTTCTTAGACCGTTAATTATATCTTGTAGTATAATAATTGGTGTTGATGCATGATAGCATTTTTTTTGTGAGATGGTTTAATCATCCTCTACTATATGTTCGCTGACCCGCTGGGCTTCAAAATGAACAAGTGGATCTGATTGTTAGATTTTAATTCGATTTTGAAAATTGTTGTAGGTATATATAGTACAGTTTACTTTCTTTGTTCTCCTGTTGCCACTAACTAAATCTTTTTTTTTCCTTTTGCTTAGGGCCCTCGCTTGAGTGAGAGTAGTGCCAGTGATTCCCGAGGTAGTTCACCTCTGAAAATCAGCTATCTACTATTGGTGTCAACATATTGCTCCAAATTCCCACAATCTAATTAGTGTTCTATGCAGACCAACACTTTTGGGTTTTGGCTAATCTCCCAATAGTTCCTAAATAGTAATCTTGTCTGACCATTGACCTTTTGAGTTCTGCCTTAAAAGAGCATCTCCATGCAGATATATAACATGACGGTCTTGGATTCTTATGGGTTTGATAATTTAGTTTTTTATATGATCATATGAGGTCATATTTTATTCGAGCAAGTATGGCATATATTTGTAGCACTAGGACGTTGCAGGTACAAAAAGGGAAAATGTTAGCACTCTTAGAATTAGCATGTAAATTTTGGATGAGCTCCTAATTAATATCATAACCATGATGTAAATGCGAGCATCCAGCCAGGATTTACCAGCAAGAACAAACAATAGAGACATGGTCTTTGTCAGTTATGCACATAAAAAAAACTCATGTAGGAGTCTGACTTGGATATTTAGGTGTAGTCCAACACAAATGAAGAGAGAGTATAACTTGATGCTAACTACTCATGAATGGAAACAAAAACACCAGAGAGAATAATTAACCTTTCCCCCTAGCTCAAGTTTTTAATTGAGATGGCATTTCATCCTATTATTCTGGTTTTATACGTGTTGCTCATGGATTTAATTGATTTTGCACAGGCCGAGATAATACTGATGCTCAATCATTCTTGTGGTTGGTTTCCTTTATGCCTGTACAAATATACGTGTTCAGATTCTGGTTCAATTGCTCAATACATTTGGGTCATTTTTCTCTATAGTTGTTAAGTGGTTGATCCACTCGATGCACATACGGACATATGTGTTCAGTTTATATGGTTTAATTGCTTAATTATTTTGGCCATTTTTCTATTTTAGTTGATAAGCAGTTAATTAAGGTAATGCGATGCTCTTCTGGTTTTTGTTATCTTATCAATGGATTCATTGGTGCTAAGAACATGTACTCTCTCTGGATGTATGATGCAACCGTTTCCTACTGTTAATTAGTGATACTTACACTCTTGATTATGTCAGATTATGCCAGATGTGACCTTCTACTTAACTGTAATATTTAGTCGGTATAAAATGCTGACGTCCAGAAATATCAAGGATTTTGAGATGCATATTTAGGCTTGAAACTAATATTGCCAAAACTTTTGTACATATAACGACCCCTTTTACATTTTTTCTGCTTCTAGGTGATGATGTACAGACCTTCTGAACTAGGCTAAACATACGAGATATCCAGGAGAAAAGGCAGCTAAATGATGGCTTTATTTAGTTCTATTTATCTACACAAAGGTGAGTAAAAACGCTGTTTCGACTGTATTGCCTCTCCCACTCCATTATATCCATTTTCATGGTTTGTATAACTTTTTCGATAAAGCAAGTATATATGTATGATTTGTGGCTGCTAATTTTTGTGTTTCTGAAGAAATAAGTGCATTATTGCTTCATGTACAAATTGTTTTATGCAGATCATGTGTGCTCAAGTACAAAAGGAAATCCTGGTATGAACTGGATATATTGTTGAATCTTCTGGTGTTTTTACAATGATTAAGAAAGCATCGGTACGCTTGAAGGTCTGTACACTATTTCTTTTGCACGCTTTAGGCCGATGATAAAGTAGAGACCTTGAACTCCTTTTATGAACGCTTTGTGCCCACGACATCCCTCTCTGATTTAGTCGAGTATTATAGTTAGTCGACCATCAGGCTTTAGGTTACTGTTTTTATGACTTTAGGCTTACAAATCCGCATATGTGCGGTTCAGATAGGGATATCTTCCGAATACCAGCCTGAAGCTAGACCTAATGCCACTCTTTTTTAATTTTTATTCTGCCTACATTTATCTTGATGTACGTAATGTTTTTTTATTGGTGATACCATAGAAAGGTTTGGGTTTAGAGCAACTTTCTGTGCTGTTTATTTGATTTTTGTGATTTCTATTGTTCAGGTCCATGCTCTAGCTGCCGCAGCCTACAGGTAACCTCTTCGCTCCTTTTTCTCTCTACCTTAATTTGTGCTTGCTCTGCTCAAGTGTTAAACACCTCCCTATTCCTTTAATTGTTAATCCCTTCAATTGGTTCATACTTTAATGTGGGAATTAGAGATGGTTGTAGAAACCCCAAGTGACTAAAATGCTTATCAAATTGCATTTTTTTGTGGTGTTTATTCGTAATATGTTTCTGAAATCTAATTACTTAGCGCTAGGTTGGTTGCTATGGTCACAAGTTTTTATTTTTGCATATCTTCACTAAAGGGTTCACAAGAGTCACATATTTCCATAGATGCCTTTGATTATAATTTTCTGCAATAGAAATACTCACCAGCAAATGATGATGTACATCTACTCTTCTCTAAGAATGAAATATGTGACTCTTGGATAAAGCCGCTGGTTGGTTCGAGAGTACCTGCCCTTAAGTTTTATGTCTGCCAAATGAACATCACATTCACCAGACCTGGAAAAAGAGTGGTGCGAATTAATTTACACTTTGTCATATGCCTTAATGTGCTTTGCTTACCCGCACCATATAACTTCAGTCTGCTCCCTTGCTGCAACACTTCTCTGTTACATATACTAAGATGTATCTTCTGGAGTTTCTCAATCCAACCGTCGAGCAAATGCCAATTAGAACCCCATGTGGATGTGTGCAAGATCATGTTCGTTTAATAGAAGGCAAATACAAAAGGGCAACTAACACCACTAACTGGACACAATTTGTCAAGGCAGCCAGAAGGTATATATGTGTCTTTGTCTACAAGGAGACTCGGGGGCACTGGCTTTCACTCACTGTTCATAACCTTTCCTAAGATTGACTCATGTTTAGTCTACTTCAGTTGATAGGACCATTATATGAATGGTAATAACCAAGCGATGTTGTTTTTTAGCAGGCCATACGTCATTGTTTGATCACTCAGGAAAAGGATCTCCAACCAGGGTGCATCAAGGCATATGCTAGGGGAAACAAATCGCGAACAAGCTTGGTGAACCCTCCGTGGAGGAGGCCGCCTGGCTGTGGAGGTCTAAAGACAATGTTGATGCCATGGTGGACAAGATGCAAGATCTAGAAGCCGTTTGCACGATGCGTATCATAGCTGCATCGAGGAGGAACAGACGGGGAAGTTGTTGGGCGGTGGCCCACCAAATTCAAGTCTGTCACCTATGACGCCGAGGACGTGCTGAACGATTTGGACGCTGCAGATGTATGTATTAAAGAAGAGCCAATCAAAGGTACTCCCTTGGTGCACTCTCCGGGTCAAAGATCTGGTCTACCAACAAGTGATTCACGTGGACATGGACTTTTCACTTTCTGGAGTAACACACTGACATGGCATGTATTGGACACAGTTATGTTATCTACGAAGGCATTCTTAGTTTCTTGACATGTTAACCTATTGAATTTGAAGCGCAAGCGCAACCTACCGTGCCAGGTTATATGTGACCGCACCCGACAGGGGTGTGGGGTGCGGCAAGCCGCACTTTCCATCCAGTGCAAAGGAAACTGGGCCGGTCGGCCCATATGTCCATAAGTCTATTTTAGTTGCCAGCCCATACTGCGTTGATGATGTTTCGTCGCCCGGTCGAGGACAGACAACAGAACCCACGGCGTACGGCCTCGCCGCCGCTGGCTTCTCTCATGTGCCGTGTTGTTTACTATCGGATCCGTGTGCGAGAATTACACCAATACGGAGCCATGGTGCCTCCATCTGGATTCCATAAAAAAGAAAAGATTGGCTGGAAATTGAGCTAAATTGCATGGTAAATTCACAAGACTGCAAGTATCTCGCCCCCACCAAGTTCGCCGGAAGATCGCCCAATGTTGCCTTCACTGACTTCACCGGAAAACAAGACGACGTCCGATAGAATCTATTCAATGTCTCCTTTGCCTACTTCGTTGAAAGACCGCCCAATGTCGCCTCATCAGGCTTGGACGAAAAACAATCCGGCGTCCGACAGTGTTTCACAGTTTGCCAGAACTTTGTCGGCCGGTTTTACACTTGAGGTATGTGGACAAGGCTTGAAATCATGATTTCTTGTTCTCTGGCGAGACCTACAGTTTGTTGCTTCAAACATGTGTGCAACCTCTCTTCCTCCCAAACTCGCTTTGGCTGCTTTGGCAACCAACAGTTCATCAAAGGGAATAGATATTCTTGGTTTGATTTCGCTTTGTTTCGTCCTGTTTTGATGATTTTTACGTACACTATATTTTTGGTTCGATTGAGAGTCTGTTTGACAAAACATACGACGTGCATGCAAAGGAAACGGGAAACAAAGGGCCGAGGACGTTACATGCAAAGGAAACTCGGCCGGCCAACCCATATGTCCATATGTCTATTTTACTTGCCAGCCCATACTGCGTTGACGACGTTTCATCACCCGGTCGAGGACACACGACAGAACCCACGGCGTACGGCGTGCATACGGCCTCGCTGCCGCTGACTTCTCTTATGTGCCGTGTTGTTTTCGATCGGATCCGTGTAGGAGAATTACACCAATACGGAGCTATGGATGCCTCCATCTGGATTCCACAAAGAATTTATGCAATAAAAAGAAAAGACCGACTGATTTTTTTTAAGAGAAAAGGCCATAGCCCGACTTTATAAATAAAGCCACACGGTAGCGTCACAGACCCGAACAAGAACGAAACCAACAAGTGAAACATCGCAGAACAACGAACAGAAGTTACGGACCAGCAAACGAAAGTATGGGTACAGGCAACCTGCCATACACGGCGCGCAGGCCGGGAGGGAGAAGACTAGAACCAAGCTAAGATAACAACGACACCCTGATTAGACGCTGGGGTCCAGCCCGGAGATGTGGGATGCCGAAGCCTGGATTTTGGCGATGAGCAAGTCCATGGCATCCCGATCTTCATCCTTAGTCAATGATCTCCACTGCTGCAATAGAATACATGATTTGAAAAGAACATCGGCCGGCTTAGATGGGAATCTATGTTCGATAGTAAATTTGTTCCTAATAGTCCAAAGAGCCCAGCATAAGGCACCCAGGCCTACCCAGAACACCCTCTTGGTAACCCCAACCAAAACTTTGGCTAGGTTTCTAAGCTCAGAGAATGAGGAAGGGTTCCAAGAAACCTGAAGCCAAGATCTGACACAGCTCCAAACCAACTTAGCCAACACGCAATGAAAAAAATGTGTTCCGAGTTTTCCAAGGCACCACATAAAAGACAAAACTCCGAGCCAGGCCCATTACGCTTTTTTGATCTGGTCAGCCGCCGGGAGGCGGCCACGAAAGGCTTGCCAAAGGAAGATTTTAATCTTAGGAGGGACTTTGGATTTCCAGACACAAGAAAATCTGCTCGAAGGGGTACCACCGATAAGCCTAGAGTACAACGACTTAACCGAAAACCTGCTAGAGGCCGAATGAGGCCAAACCACAGTGTCAGAAGACTCCGAGAGCGCAGGGAAGAGGGCAGAGAGGCTTTGCCAGTCTTCCAACTCTTTAGGAGACAGGGAACGACAAAAAGCCAGATCCCAGTTATTAGCCGCCACCTCCGCGATGGAGATATCAGGTTTAGGGCAGTAAGAGAACAGAACCGAAAAACTAACAGCAAGGGGGGCATCCCCAGACCACCAGTCCAGCCAGAAGCGGACCGCGGTCCCGTTACCCACGATAAATTTAACATGTTCCAGGAAGGTAGGTCTGACTTTGACAAGGGACTTCCAGAATTGAGACCGCGACGAGCGAAGCCAAACAGCGGGCTAGAATGTGGGAAGTATTTAGCTTTGAGAATCAAAAACCAAAGGGTATCGGCCCCGCTAGTCATAATTTTCCACCACCACTTAATAAGCAAACATATGTCATCACCTGAGTATTAATAATGCCTAACCCCCCAAGGTTTTTAGGCTTACACATATATTGCCACTTGACCAGCCTGTATTTTCGTTTGTTATCCGCGGAGTTCCAATAAAAGGCTCCCCTATGTTTGTCAAAGCCAGCATGAACGCCAGCCGAGAGAAGGTAGAAGCCCATAAGAAACATAGGGAGAGAAGATAAGCAGGAGTTAATTAGAGCAACTTTCCCAGCATTGGTATTATATCTCCCCCTCCAAGGGAGCACCCTGTTTTCCACTTTAGCGACAACCGGAGCAAAGTCCTTAGAATGAAGCAAGACAGGAGAGATTGGAAGGCCTAGATACTTAAAGGGGAAGGAACCCAAGGAGCAGTTAAGAAGCCTGGCCACCCGCAAGGCTTCTGCATCATCAACACCCGTCACTAAGACTTCGCTTTTAGAGAAATTAATCTTAAGGCCCGATACAGCTTCGAAACAAAGCAAGATAAATTTAAGATTGGCAATACAAGTGTTGTCCAGCTCCACCAAGACAATTGTGTCATCAGCATATTGCAAATGGGAGACCCCCTTCGGGAGTAGATGGGAGACCACTGGAGTGATGTGACCACAATGGGCCGCTCTAGTTAGCATGCACGAAAAGGCATCGACCACAAAATTAAAAAGAACAGGGGAGGCAGGGTCCCCTTGGCGGAGGCCTCTACCATTGGTGAAGAAATTGCTAATGAAACCATTCACAAAAACGGCAGTATGGCCACCCGAGACCAACTGCATGACACGATGCACATAAGCTCCGTCAAAGCCTTTTGCAAGCAAGACCTGTCTGAGGAAAGACCAGTTAACCGAGTCATAGGCTTTCTCAAAATCTAACTTAAGAATAATTTCTTTAGATCTTCGAGAGTGGAGGTCGTGCACAATCTCGTGCAAAGATAACATACCATCTAGAATGAAACGACCTTTGATGAAAGCAGATTGGAAGGGATTGATAACTCTATGTGCAACCGGCGACAAACGATTCACAAAACCCTTAGCCAGAAATTTGGCGAAGTTATTAATCAAAGCAATAGGACGGAATTGAGAGATTATTTCAGCACCCTTAACCTTGGGGATCAGGGAAATCACTGCGTAATTCAGGCGGGAGATATCGATAGTACCAAGACAGAAGCCCTGGATGACCTTACAAACCAGCTGTTTCAACTGAGGCCAGAATTTCCGAAAGAAAGGGATAGAGAAGCCGTCTGGACCGGAAGCAGCATTAGGATTAGAGGAATTAACTACATCCCAAATTTCCTGATCAGAAAGGGGGATCATCAAGGAGGCATTTTCCTCGGGCGAAATTTTAAGGCCAATGTTCCAAAGGGAAGGGGAAATGGATAAGCTCGAATGAGGCTTAGCCCCCAGGAGCGAAGAGAAGAAGTCCACCACATGAGCCACAATAGCAGACTGATCCGAAGAGCACACACCATTAATCATTAGGCTATTGATACCACATTGCCTTCTCCTACCGTTCGCGATCGCAAAGAAATAAGCCGTGGGGGAGTCACCTTTTAGAGTCCAATTGAGAGTGCCCCGCTGGCGCCAATAAACCTCAGCCTGGTGGTGCAACTGCATTAAAGCGGCCTCAAGGTTATATCTAACCGCCCAACCATCATCAGAAAGCCCAGTGGAGTCGGTCGCGAGATCAAGAGACGCAATCTGAGCCTCAAGGAATAGTTTGGTACGACGATCCTCCGCCGAACGGTTGCGAGACCATCCTCTAAGGAATTTACGCAGGTTGTAGGAGCACGAGTGCCAGTCATCCAGAGGCCCAAATGAGCGAGTGTTGGAGGAGAGAAGGAGGGATATCTTCGAAGCCACCATCTCGATAAAGCCATCAACAGACAGCTAAGAGGCGTCAAATTGAAATCTAGCCGGAGGTCTAAGGCAGATAGAACCGTCATCAAGAATTAGGGGGGTATGGTCAGACCCAACTATGCATTTGGCGCCGAGGGAGGCCCTAGGAAACATGGAATCCCACCTGGGACAAATGAAGACTCTATCGAGCACAGATCTAATAGGGATAGCCTGATGATTGGACCAGGTATAACGAGCTCCACTCCGGGGAAGCTCACGAATAGCATTGACACTGATGAAGTAATTAAAGGCATTATCTAGAGGCTAGGAGAAGATATCGTTACTTTTATCAGAAGGACATCAGAGAAGATTAAAGTCTCCCCCAATAACCATCGGGAGATTGCAGGATTCTATCTTCACAGAAAGCTCATTAAGAAATAAAGGAGACAAAGAATGATCCACCGGCCCATAAACGACGATAAACTCGCAGAGGATATTCATGGCTTTATGACAGAGTACAGAACTAGCCCAAAAAATCCCATGATCAAGCGCAACAAAATCAAAAATATCTTTATTGGAACCTATCAAGATCCCACCCGAGTGGCCCGAAGCAGGTAACGTGTGCCAATTAAATTTGTCCATGCCCACGATAACAGAGAGATCATTAGGGGAAAAAGATTCCTTAAAAGTTTCAACCAACCCCACGAAATCAATAGAGTTAGAGCGGACCAGATCTTTGAGTTGGTCGCGGCTCCCCCTAGCACCGAACCCTCTAATATTCCAGAATAAAGCCCTCATTTATAAGATAGATTCTTAATGCGGAGGCTCGACCTGCTAGGAGCCGCGCAGGATTTAACTCGCTTACTCGTGCCCCTCCTGGACTGGGTGGGTTGGGGCTGGCCACTACCAGCTCCCGCCCCCGTCTCCGTACCCTGAGAATTACTAGAAGCCCCAGCTTAAGAGGCAACGGCCTCTGTGGCTTTAGAAATAGCCGCCTGAGCCATCTCGTTAGCCCGAATGATAGCAAGAAGAGAACTAGGGGATCCAACAGAAGTATCAACCACCATTCCTACGTCCGACATAATATTTAAAAGATGATCATCCGAAAGAGAAGGTAAAACCAACCGAACCGGGGAAAAATAGAAGTGGGTCCGGGGAGGTACCTGGGGGGGGGGGAGATCCTTCGCCGCAGCCCGCTTCTCCGCCCGCTCCAAGATAGAGCCACCCGAATTAGCCACCCGCCTGCCTTTGCAAGCCGTGGACGCAGGACACCGAATAGCAGGCGACCGCGCAGCAGGAGAGGCCGGAGGAGGGCCCGAACGAGACATAGATCCCATATCCTTGTCGAGATCACGGCACACCCCAGTCATGGATTGCTTCGAGCCCGACGAGTTCCTGCTCTTAGCTGAGAATTTGCGCACTGAGGATTTCTTCTTTCGGAGGGACTGGGATCCCACCGCATCATGGACAGGGGAGGCAGGAAGATCCTCAATTCCCGAGCGAGTGGGGGAGAGCGGTCGGACCGGAAGGTTGGAGCAGGCACCAGACACAGGGGTAGCTGACAAAGGAGGGTGTTTCAGCGTATCATCACCAACAACAGAGACTATCGGGGCAGCAGAAGGGTTCGCCACAGCCTCGCGGGGCGCAGTACTAGAGGGAGCTTGGGAGTGAAACAACTCACGTTCAGACTCAGCCAAACCATCCCACTCGGATTGGGTGAAGCGGAGGTTAGATCCATTGCTCTGATGATTACCACCCAAAGATCCATCTCCCTCCTTATCATGCTTCTTCGAAGGGTTAGAAGGGGGAGGAGGGGGAGGGGGAGCCTGAAACGCAGCCGTCCCCTCCACCCGCACCCTAAGTCTGATACCATTGGGGGAGGGGAAGATATCAATCGAACCATGCACACGCTCAGGACCCACACACCAAACCTTCATCCTTGCAGGGCCCACCTTGTTCAGGGAATCTTCATCCACCTCGATGGGCCTCCCAATCAATAACCCAAAAGCCATGAGAAAGGCAGACGAACGAAGATCAGCAGGCAAGTCATCGATCAGAACCCAAACCTGGGAGAGAGGCCCAACTGCCGTACCATTGCAAGACGCCGCTTTGACAGAAACCACCAGTTGGTTGAGGGGCAAAGTGAAACTCGTACACGAAGCAATCATCCGTAAACACTCTTTGGAGGGGAACACCACCAAAAACTCGTAATCAAAAATCTGCACCACTTGCCAATCCCACCCAGCCACATCCCAGATGCGAAGACCATCAAGAAGAGTTTGGGGCGAGATCTTTTGATCCTTCACCATGACAATCGCAGCATTGGACAGGGCGGGCGCCATCTCCAGGATAGGCAGATCACTGTCGAAAGCGAAGAAGGCGCAACCGGGGAGGCCCGAGCCGAACTGAAGGACCGAGGGAGGCTTCTGCCTATTCATGCAGTTGACCGTGAGGTGACCATCGGAGCGACAGATCAAGCAAAACGGAGGGTTGGAGCAACGTGGTTGGAAATGACCAGGCCTGTGGCAAGCGAAGCAAGTGAGCGCAGAGGGATTGCCTTGGGAAGCAGAGGAGGGGCAGGATTGCAGAAGCGACAAGGGGGGGGGGAAGCAGCCCGTCCCCCATCCTCGAAGAGGGAGGCGCCCCAGAGGCCGGGCTGGGCGCCCGACGCGCCGGCCCAGCGAAAGACCGGGGCGGCGGACGAGCACCAGCCCCGACACCAGCCGGGCGAGGGGGGGGGGATGCGACGGAGCAGACGAGCCACACCCCACGCCAGAGGCAGGCAGGGAGGCAGACGAAGAGGAAATCCCACCACCAGAGGCCGCCGCCGCCTCCCACGGGTCCAGCACTGGAGAGAGGGAGGGGCCAGATCCAGATCCCAGCGGACCAGATCCAGGCGCGCGCTCCCGCTCCGAGCACTGCAACCACTCCGGACCCGAAGACCAGGCCGTGCGGTCACGAGCCACCTGCTCGTGCGCCACCTGCTCCGCCTCCAGCTTGGAGCGAAGCGAAGCCTCGAGCTCCAGATCCACCACAGAAGCAGGGGAATCCTCCCGCCGGCGCTTGCTGCCCGAGACCGCCTCGCAGGAAGAGCCCCGCGATTTATCCATAGCAAGCACCGAAGCGAAAGGAAGAAGAAGAGGTGGAGGAGGGCTAGATCTGATGAGGCAACGAATGGGGAGACAGTGACGGCGCAGATCGGAAGAGGAAGCTGGAAACCCTAGCAAAGGGGGAGACGAGCCGCAGGGTATCCATATATAGCCCGACCGAGCCGTGCCAACCTGGGTCCGACGCGTAGGCTGGGCCGAAGGGGGCTGGGAAGCAGGGACCAGACCAAGGGGCCTAACTGGGCTGGAAGAGACAAGAAGGGGGAAATCATCCACTAAAGAGAGAGGGGATGGGAGAGTAGGCCCAGTGGGCAGCGCCGAAGCGAAAGGCCCAACAGGCCCAAGCGGGGGCTCAGCCCGCGACCCAATGGCCACCGAGGCAAAATCGAGATCTAGGGCACACGACGCCAGCGCCACCAGCGCCCCCGATGTTGCTGCCGCCGGCGACGAGGGAGCCGAGGAGAAAGCAGGAGAGAGAGAGATGGAGAGCCTTCGAGCTCCCCATCAGGAGCACCGCCCAGGATCCCAGGCCCAGGAGAAGCAGCAACAAACTTACCGGACTTGCGCCGACGACGAGAAACCCGGATCCATACGGCAGCAGGCGGATCCGCATCCACCGACCGACCCCGGCCACCAGGAGCAAACTTGCGGGAGCGGGGAGCGACGAGGGGTTGCGCCACCCCCCAGGGCGGGGTGAAGGGCAGCGGGGGGAGGAGGCAGCGACCGCGAATACTTCTCATCGGACGCAAGGGCCCAGAAGCGAGATCCAAGCGTAGGCAGCGGAGGAGGCAGCGGAGAGAGCACCACCGACGAGCAGGAAGGGGAGGGGAGGGAAAGAGCACCGGTGAGAGGGGAGGAGGGAGGCCGAACCACGGCCGGCGAGCGGGGGAGGTGAGCTGGGGGACTAGGGCGAGAAGGGGAGGAGGGGGGAAGGGGATCCATAGGCTCTGGGGAAGGGGAGCTACCGACTGGAAATTGAGCTAAATTGCATGGTAAATTCGCAAGACTGCAAGTATCTCGCCCCCCGTCGAGTTCGCCGAAAGATCGCCCAATGCCGCCTTCACTGACTTCGCCGAAAAACAAGACGACGTCTGATAGAATCTGTTCAATGTCTCCTTTTCCTACTTTGTCGAAAGACCGCCCAATGTCGCCTCGTCAGGCTTGGACAGAAAACAATTCGGCATCCAACAGTGTTCCACAGTTTGCCGGAACTTTGTCGGCCGGTTTTACACTTGAGGTATGTGGACAAGTAGGCTTGAAATCATGATTTCTGGTTCTCTGGCGAGACCTACAGTTTGTTGCTTCAAACATGTCTGCAACCTCTCTTCCTCCCCAACTTGCTTTGGCTGCTTTGGCAACCAACAATTCATCTCTTTGGACGTATTTATTGGCACGAATTAACCTTGATGAGATAGCAATGTTTCCTACTAGAGAGACCCAGATCCATGCCAATCAACATATCCTCCAGGACAAAGATTAAAGGTCCTGAATTATAGTGCTATGCATTAGAGATACATTCATGTGTATGACTGATAGTAACATTAGCAACTATTGTATGTTGTTTTTTTCTAGGGAATCGAGAATTCTCCAAGAGTTACTTCTTACAGTTTATCCCTTTGGATTTAATATATAACTTAAATTTTTCCTAAGGGAAAGAAATGAGTTTAGATATAACTACTCATGACATGCATGTAACCTCCGTAGATGCTTTTTCACATACAGGCATGCATGGTTGATCTACAGGCCTAATAGTATATTGTACATTGGTGGACAGAACATGCAATACCTGACAGTGATGTTGATTGGTGACCAGAACAGAGTATTCCAGCATATCATCTTAATTCTGTATTTGGTTAGCACACACTACACTACCAAGTAGCCCAAAATTCCAATCTCATATCTGTATAGTTGGTGATCATGTAGATGCTTGTAGCTAACTAGGTATGCTAAGTGAGTACTCATGAGTGCTTGCAAGAGTGGATGAGTTAGTGCAAATCTTTGATACATATAATTTTTGGAGGCACAACATTTACATCTTACTCATGTCCTAATTTAAAAGTAGTTTGTACTATTAATTTATTTCTCAGGTGCTTTATGAAGTTTTTGGTAGTTCACTGTATCATGAGCACATAGTATTTGACATGCGTTGTGGATCATCTCACCCCTAACTAGTGAATGAGTCAGAAGTATTTGAGGAAATTACCCCGAGTTGTTATTTGATAAATTAGTTCCCAATTCTCATTTTGTTTCAATCTAAATCCTGAGCCCTACACTCTGAGAACTCAACAGTACTATTTCATTGGTGACAAATTGAACTCAACAGTCCTATCGAGAGAGTAATGCTCCTTTGCGAATCTAGCTTCCAGCAAGTAGCAATTTGAATTGATGCAAGCAAGTAGTAACCATGAAAAAGACGCTCCTAATTCTGTAGTATGTGTCGGAACCGGAAGAGAGACAATGCGTGCAGTTGTGGCCTCACCACAAAGAAGTTGTATTCTTTTTCTGAGAGCGTGTGTGTTATGTAGGCCAAGTCCTTATGTTTGGGGCAAGCCCAAATAGAGTAAAAAACAATTACAAATGAAATATAATTTTCAAAATCAAACATGTTAGTCATCAAAAAACGGTTTAATTTTTTTAAATAATGTGCTCAAAAATTGCAAAAAAAGCATTTAAAAAAATCGTGTTATTCTGAACAACAAAAAAAGAGTGAAAGACTATTCTGATGAACGATGTCAGGGAGGTTTCTTCACATTCACACTTCATGCAGGGAAAAGGATACTCAGGGTTACTGTTGGGGATATAACTATTAGGTATGACCTGCCCAGGAGGGGCCGGGTTATACCTATGGCGACTCGTGGATATGAAGCCCAAGACAACATTTGAAGATGGATGTTCAGCTAAGGTCCCAAAGCCCAAAGGCGACTCAAGGCCCATAGAGATAAACCGCCATATGTATGTAACTTGTATTGTAAGGCAGGAATAGGCAGAGACCGAGCCGGACACTGTCTATGAGCCGACCGGGACTCTGAGAGCCGTTGGGCGTCGACCTTTGTATATAAAGGGACGACCTGGCGGCGGTTCGGGGCAAGTAACATCAGATCAAGAACTAGGTCAAGCGGATTCGCTCCCTGGTAATCGAGACATAAGCAATCCGACTCAAAACTGGATCGTAGGCTTTTAACTTCACCGTAAGGGGCCGAACCAGTATAAACCCCGTGTCCTTTGTCCCGATTAACCCCTTTAAGCTTCCTAGTTGCGATGGCTCCACGACTAAGTCCTTTCACTAGGACATCTGACGTGACAATTCCACGATAGTTGGCGCCCACCATGGGGCCAGCGCATGGTGGATTTGAGTTCTTGAAGGGCACCTTCGAAGGGCTCAAGGGATACGATGTGGGTCGGATGACCAAGAGTCGTCGCGGCAAGCTCTACATTGATGATGCAGGTTGGGGCCCCGACTCCGGCTCAATTGAGTACGGGTACTGGGTCCCCTTCGACGGAATCCACGTCTTCATCGGCAAGATCGGCGAGCCGGGCCCTGAGCCGGATATCTGCACCGACCTCGTCGAGACGGCTCAGCGTGCGAGACCCGCCCGGGCTCAGCCTGCCATGAAGCGTGCCTTCGTGGGATGCATCCATGGAGGGGAACTTTCTGAAGGATCCGTGTCTGCCGGTGAGATGGCCATCTACTCTGATGGTGAGTCGTCCATAGGTGAGACGGATTCGTTGTATCAATTGCAAGACGGCGGGCTTGGGGGCTGTTCTGATGGCAGTAGTATTCCGGACCTCCTTGACCCGCCGAGCAGAGTTGGGATCTTCATGGCTGGCACGCAACCCGTTCAAAACTCTACGGCTGCGGCAGCGATAACCTCCGGGTCAGCGGTAGCCGGGGCAGGAGGCCCCGTGCGCCCGCCGGCTTAGGTGATGATGGATCTCATGGATAAGATGACAACTCTATTAACCGTCGTGGTCAGCCCGGTGGATCAAGCTCAACATGATGCGGAAGTGGCGCAGTTAAAATAGGATATAGCGCAGGCTAAGGAAGACCTGGTGGTGGTAGAATTCATGATGAGTATAGAGCGGGTGGCTCTGGACGCCCAGGCTCAGCGGATTCAGTCGTAGGCTTTCCAGCTCACGAGGGATCAGAACGCATCAAATGAGGTCATGAGGAGGAGGTACGAGAAGACTCAATCCCGTCTGCCTCTGGTTTACGATCCTCGAAACCTCTTCCGTACGCTCGGTACAGGGCCCACTAACCTGCCGGAGATAGATCAGGTTGCAATGCCCGGAGCTGGCACGCCAGTTCAGCCACGTATAATGGAACCTCTCCAGATGAATACAGCTCCACCTTGTTATGTACCAACACCACCGGGTCATTATTCTAACCCTTTGGAGAACATGATTGTTGCAGCGACACGATTAGTGACTCTCCCGGTGAAAGGCGACTCTCCGACGGCGGTTGAAACACGGAGGGTCAGAGAGCTTCTTCAGACGGCTCTGGCACAACAGGAGGCATATTCTTATAGTCGAGACAGGATTCACTCGACCCCTCGCCCAAGCCGGAGCTCGAGTTATAGCAGGCACATGGATTCAGCAGCTATTTCAAGCAACGCCCGGTGCCGTGACCAGCCGTGCGGGCATGACCCGCCGCGGGATGGAGCTTTTAACTTGGTTGATCAGGACATAATACGTCAAGAGGTTGGGCGGGCGGCTCAACAGGCGGCTGAGCAGGCGGCTCAGCGTGCGGCTTACCAGCCTTTTCTGGTTTACCCGATGACTTCTATTGAGGCAGGCATGACCACTAGGACAGGAGGTGTCCCTTGTCTGGTGCCGGCTCTGCGTAACGAGCGTTTACCCAAGGATTTCAAGGGGCCTCAAAAGGTGCCTAATTATACGGCCGACTTACAGCCTGGGGCATGGATTGAAAGCTATGAGATGGCCATGGAGCTACTGGAAGTCAGTGACGCTGCAATGGCCAAGTACTTCACTATGATGTTGGATGGAACGACCCGCACCTGGTTGAAGGGGCTGCCACCTAATTCCATCGGCTCATGGGCAGAGTTAAAAGCCCGGTTTATTCAGAACTTCAAAGATACATGCAAGCATCCCATGTCAATTGTGGATCTGACTAATTGCAAGCAAGAGGAGGGTGAGTCCACGACCCATTGGGTGCGCCGGGTCAAGGCCATAGTACATTCGTCTGACAAGATGGATGCTGGCTCTGCAGTCTTAGTGTTGGAGAAAAATTGCCGTTTTACGCCTCTAAAGATGAAGCTGGGGCGGCTCAAACGCGATTGTAATGACATGGGCCAGCTGATGGCGGCTCTAGTCAAATACGCCGACTCTGATAGTACCAAGGATCCCGAGTCTGATGATGAGAAGACAGGGAAGGGAAAGAAGAACGACTCCACCATGGGTCCTCAGCATAACCCGACAAATCAAGGAGGCAATAATAAACATAAGGCTGATGGTAGCTTGGAGTTTGTGGATAACACCAATGCGCAGGGCAATAATCAACGATGTAAGGGGAGACCACCTCCTTGGTCCGGCGGATCAAGCCCCACGCTTGAGCAGTTGCTGAATGAGCCCTGTCCAAGGCACGGTACTCCACAGAAACCGGCCACTCACTTATGGAAGGACTGTACGATCATGAAGGCTTTCAATAATTCCAACATGTTCGACGGTAATCATGGGCCGGGCGGCGGCTCAGGTGGCGGCGGCTTTCATGGTCCGGGCGGCGGTTCAAATTCCAATTGTCAAAGCTCTCAGGGTAATAAAGGTGGTTATAATCAGCAATCTGGCCAGGGAGGTCAGCAGCATCAGCAAGGCGGATATCAGAGTAATCCAAAGTATCTGAATAGTGGACAATATCATGTGCTTACCAGTAGTTTGTGCAAACGGGACCATAAGCTTCATAAAAGTGTTGTGAACGTTGTTGAGCCGACAGTTCCTCGTTATTTGAGATGGTCTGAGCAGCCTATTCTATGGGGTAGGGAAGATCACCCTCCCCGGGTTGACAGTCCGGGTCATTTGGCCTTGGTGGTGGCACCTCAGGTTGGTGGATATAAATTCACTATGGTGCTCATGGATGGAGGTAGTAGCATCAATATCCACTATTATGAGACTTTTCGTCGCATGGGTTTAACTGATAAAAATCTCAAGACTTCCAACACTGCTTTTCATGGAGTGGTCACTGGTAAGTCGGCGTACCCAGTAGGTAAGATTGAGCTGGAGGTAGCCTTTTGAGATGAGCATGATTCTAGGGCTGAGAAGTTAACCTTTGAGGTGGTCAAAATCAAGAGCCTGTATCACGCCCTGTTTGGACGGCCGGCTTATGCAAAGTTCATGGCACGACCGTGTTATGTTTATTTGCAGCTCAAGATACCGGGTCATAAGGTCACCATCACAGTGCATGTGAGTCGGAAGATAGCCTTGGAATGTGAGGAATGTGATGCTGCTTATGCTTAATCTGTTTGTGCAATGGAGGAGTTGAAGTTCTATAAGGACAATGTTGACCCGGCAGACATGACATCTTTAAAGAAGCCAACCACAGAGCATGAGCCGGTAATGAAGTTTAAGTCGGCCGATGACACCAAGCTTGTTGACTTTGTTCAAGGTGACTCATCTAAGCTATTTAGTATCAGTGCTAATCTGGATCCCAAATAGGAAAGCGCGCTCGTCGAGTTCATTAGTGAGAACCGGGACATCTTTGAATGGAAACCTTCTGACATGCCGAGTGCACCGAGAGAACTCGCTGAGCACACTCTCAATATTGATCCAAAATTTAAGTCGGTCAAGCAGTTTCTTCGGCGGTTCAATGAAGAGAGGCGTAAGGCCATTGGTGAGGAGGTGGTCCGGCTCTTGGCGGCCGGGTTCATTATTGAAGTTTTTCATCCAGAGTGGTTGGCTAACCCGGTGCTTGTGCTTACGAAGAACACACTTGGCGTATGTGTGTGGATTACATGGATTTAATCAAGGCTTGTCCGGCTGATCCTTTCACTCTCCCTCATACTGATCAAATCATTGATGCTACGGCGGGTTGTGAGTGTTTGAGATTTTTGGATGCTTATTCTGGTTATCATCAGATCAAGATGGCAGTTAAGGACCAGGAGAAGACGACTTTTATTACTCCATTTGGAGCCTTCTACTATGTGTCTATGACTTTTGGGCTTAAGAGTGCCCAGGCGACTTATCAGTGATGTGTGTAGAACTGTCTTCACAATCAGATTGGGTGCAATGTTCATGCTTATATGGACGACACTGTGGTAAAATCCAGAGAGAAGGAGACCTTAATAGATGATTTGAAGGAAAACTTTGATAATCTTTGGGTCTACAAGATGATGCTTAACCCGGCCAAGTGCTTTTTTGGTGTGCCTGCAGGCAAGCTTTTGGGTTTTCTGGTTTCTAACAAAGGCATTGAGGCTAATCCGGAGAAGATTAAGGCAATCACTTCTTTGGCTAAACCGGCATGTATCAATGATGTTCAGCGTTTGGCGGGTTGTATTGCCGCTTTAAGCCGGTTAGGTGAGAAGGCCATACCGCTGTATCAGATGATGAAGAAGACAAATGACTTTGTCTGGAGTGATGCCTCTAATGCTGCCTTTGAAGATTTGAAGAGACAGCTAGCTGAGCCGCCAGTCCTTGCTGCTCCCATTGATAAGGAGCCATTATTGTTATATGTGGCTGCTAACACATGTGCCATCAGTGTGGCCATTGTGGTGGAGCGCAAGGAGGCTGGCAAGGAGCATCCGGTTCAACGGCCGGTTTACTACATCAGTGAGGTGCTTATTGAGTCCAAGCAAAGGTATCCACATTGGCAGAAGCTCGTTTTTGGGGTGTTCATGGCAAGCCAGAAGCTTAAGCAATATTTCCTGGGTCATCCCATCACTGTGGTCACTTTTGCTCCTTTGGGAGATGTCATTCAAAACAGAGAAGCTACAGGACGAGTCACCAAGTGGGCCATTGAACTTGGGCCTCATGGTTTAAAGTATGTGCCACACACTGCTATCAAGTCACAAGCATTGGTGGACTTCATCAACGATTGGAAAGAGCTGCAAATGCCTGAAGAGAAGCCGGATAACACATATTGGACTATTCACTTTGATGGGTCCAGGCAATTGGAGGGCTCGGGGGCTCGAGTTGTTTTAGCTTCCCCTCGAGGTGACAAATTTTGTTATGTACTAAGGTTGATATTTCCCTGTACTAATAATGCAGCTGAGTATGAGGCCTTGCTTCATGGTCTTTGGATGGCTAAGGAGATGAGCTTAAGCCGGGTAAGGTGCTTTGGTGATTCAGACTTGGTGGCTCAGCAAGTGTTAGGCAAGTGGGATTCCAAGGATCCCCTCATGGCGGCTTATCGCCGTGAGGTTGATGCCATTGCTGGACACTTCAAGGGTTACCAAGTGGAGCACATTGATCACAGAAAGAATGATGCGACAAATGCTTTAAGCCGGTTGGGGTCTTAGCGTAAGCCGGTGCCACCTAATACTTTCTTGAATATTCTGCATAACCCTTTTGTCAAGTTGCCTATAGAGGAATACTTGGTTGTTCCTTACCCGGAAGTGCAATTGGTAGTGGCTCTTCACGTCATCCCAGATTGGACAGTGCCATATTTGGCTTACATGATCCGGGGCGAGTTGCCTGAAGATGAAACTTTGGCCAGGCAGATAACCCGACGGTCTAAGTCAATGACCATTGCCAATGGCGAGTTGCATCACCGTAGTGTCACTAGGGCATTTCAGCATTGTGTTTCTCCTGAGGAAGGTCAAGAAATTCTTCGTGAGATTCATGAAGGAGATTGCGGCCATCATGCCGGTTCAAAGTCCCTTGTGGCCAAGTCTTTTCGTCATGGATTTTATTGGCTGACGGCTCACGCTGATGCAGAGGATCTGGTCAGTAAATGTGACGATCGTCAGAAGTTCTCAAGACGTGCTCATGTGCCGGCTCAAGAGTTGAGGATGATTCCAATTACTTGGCCGTTTGTAGTCTGGGGGCTCGACATGGTCGGGCCTTTCAAAAGGTCCAAAGACAAAAAGACCCACCTCTTGGTGGCGGTTGACAAATTCACAAAGTGGGTTGAGGCAAAGCCAGTTAGTAAGTGTGATGCAGCCACGGCGGTTCAACTCATGAAAAAGGTGATCTTTTGTTTTGGCTTTCCGCACAACATTATAACTGACAATGGTACGAATATGTACAAAGGCGCCATGGAGGAGTTTTGTCAACATGAGCATATCTGGCTTGATGTTTCATCCGTAGCTCACCCCCAATCCAATGGTCAAGCTGAAAGAGCCAATCAGGAAATCTTGAAAGGCATCAATGCCTGGCTTTTGGTTCCTTTGCAACGAACGCTGAGTTATTGGGTCGAGGAGTTACCTTCTGTGATATGGAGCATCAATACTACCCCCAACAGGGCTACGGGTTACACGCCTTTCTTCATGGTCTACGGAGCAGAGGCGGTTTTACCTAGTGACATCCGTCATGACTCGCCCTGTAACACCCCGGATGTAACTTTCCGTCTTTGTAACTTCAACTCTTGCCATTTTCGGCTATGTGATATGATATTCCCTCCGTGGTTGGGTTTTGTCTTTTGTTCTTGCATTTCATTCATGTATGCATACCATATCATGTCATCACGTGCATCTCATTCGCATACGTGTTCGTCTCATGCATCCGAGCATTTTCCCCGTTGTCCGTTTCGCAAGCTGACACTCCCACATGCACCGGCGCACCCCCTCTTGTCTCTTTTCGTGTGCGGGTGTTGAACATTCTCGGAATGGATCGAGCCTTGCCAAGTGGCCCTGGTATAGCACCGATAGACCACCTGTCAAGTTTCGGGTCATTTGGAGCTCGTTTGGTACTCCAACGGTTATCCGCATATCCGCAAAGGCCTCTTTTAAGTTGCAGCCCAACACCCTTCCAAAACAGCCCAATAACCCATTTAACTCCCCTCCATGCTCTCGGTCGTTTGATCACGATCGTGTGGGCGAAAACTACACCCCATTTGGACACTCCTAGCTCCCTCTACCTATAAATATGCCTCCCCCTCCGAATTTCCGAACGAAACCCTAGCAGATTCGTCCCCGCCGCCACCGGACACGTCCGGCCGCAGCCGGACACGTCTGCCGCCGCCGCCCAGCGAACCGGGTCTCGCCACGTGGCGCCGCGCCACCGCCCGCCGCCGCCG
>NC_041391.1:562301713-562311308 GCF_002162155.2 Triticum dicoccoides | reverse complement strand
GTCCGCCCCGTTGCCGGCCGCCGCCCACCGCCGCGGCCCCGCTCTCCGCCCCGCCGCCGTCCGCCCCGTCACCGGCCGCCGCCCTCCGCCGCGCCCTCCGCCGCGAGCTCCGGCCGGAGCCGCGCGCTCCGCCACCCGGCCGCCCGCTCCGCCGCCCGGCCGCCCGCTCCGGCGCTCGTCGCCAGCCGCCCTCCTCGCCCAGGCGTCCTCCTCCGGCCGCCGCCCCGGCTGCCTCCGCTCCGGCTTCCCTCGACTCCGGCGAGCCTCGTCCGGCCAGATCCGATCTGGGAGAGAGACAAGGTTGACTTTCCCCGAGCCCCGAAATCGTCTAAGTCATTATCTGTGATATTTTTGTTGCATCTTCATCGCATCACATCTTCACATTCTTAGCTCCGTTTTGGGCGTGTAATATGTCAAATTATTCGCCTCGAAGAGTACATCATTTCATTCCATTGCATCATTTACATTTGAGGTCATCTGGATGCCCGAAATGTTGTTGGAAGAGGGCTTTATATTGTTAGTTTCAGAATCTTATCAGCACGAGCTCTTTTGTCATTTTTGCCATGATTGATGTGTGCATCCTATGGACTTGGTCCCTAAATGTGTTTTGAACTAGGTTATGTCTTCTTTACAGAGGTGATTACCATGTATTTTTGTGATCAATGTGGTGACTAGCACAAGCATGCAAACTAGGCTTCATGTTAATGCTGATTTTAGTTCCTGTTCTGCTGTAATTTTGATGCCATGTAAACATGTTGCTACAGAGAGATCCATGCATAATTTGAGATACTTCAGTAAGGGTGTTTTGAAAACATGGTTTTTCTTTATCCATCCATTGTCCTGGTTGAAATTATGGAGTAGTCTAGCATGTCATTTTCGTGCTCTACTTTTGCTTGAAAATGTTTCCTGGCAGATTGTTTACATGTTATTCAATTTGGCCAAGGTTGCTGTAGTTGGTCCGGATATGCTATGATGTTGTTTCTTGCCATGTATAGCTTCTATTACATGTCTTCTTGATGGATGTATGCTTAGTTTATCATGAAATGGTCTGTAGTGAGTGCATCGAGCTCGCGAAGGTGCCTTCATAATTATTTCAATGCCATGCTTTGTTTGCTGAAATCTGTTAACGAAACTTGCTATGTTTACGTGGGTGCCATCATATTTTCCGATCCTTTTTGGCTTATGGTCAGTAAGGGACTTTTGATCTATGCTTTGAGTAGATTCATGCCATGTCTTATTTTGCTATTATAAGTTCCTGTAGCATGTTGATAACCTGCTCTGAACATTGCTTTGTGATGCTGTTTATGCCATGTCCAGCCTGATAATTTTTTGCACTTTCTCCATGCTTGTTTGAACCTGTTACGATGTGAATTAGCCGTAGCTCATTGTTCCTCTTTTGTAAAGCATCTCCTGTAGATCACTGCCATATGCTTTATTTTTATGTTGGGGTGCTGTAGCATAGTTTCTTGTTGCATGCTAAGTAGCATCGCGCTGTTAATCGCAGCTTTGTGCCTTGTCTTGCTTGCCATTTGCAAACCGTGCATCCGTTTCCGGTGATCTTTATATCGATTTCAACCAAAATCATCTCATCTTTCCAGCGGCATACTTTGTTTGCCAAGTTGATGCCTTGTTCATCATCTTTCCTTCCGAAGCACGCATATGCATTGCATATCACATCTCGCATATCATGACATGTATTGCATCATGTTGCTTGCGCATTGCATCGTGATTTATTGTGGTTCCTTGCTTGTGTTCTTGCTTTGGGAAGAGCCGGGAGACGAGTACGTGCACGAGGAACCTATTGAGTACGCTAACGAGGATCCAGCCTTCGACAACTCTGAGAACCTTGCAGGCAAGATGATCATACCTTCGAAATCATTACTATCTTTGCTTGCTAGTACTCGCTCTTTCGCTATGTTAGCCCTACCTGCCTTTGTTCACCATGCCTACCTATTGCCATGTTAAACCTCTAACCATCCTGTCCTAGCAAACCCTTTGTCTGGCTATGTCACCGCTTTTGCTCAGCCCCTCTTATAGCATTGTTAGCTGCAGGTGAAGATGAAGTTAGTTCCAGGTTGGAACGTGGTTATTTTGGGATATCACAATATCTCCTTTTTAAATTAATGCACCTTATATACTTGGTAAAGGGTGGAAGGCTCGGCCTTATGCCTGGTGACTTGTTCCACTCTTGCCGCCTTAGTTTCCGTCATACCGGTGTTATGTTCCTTGATTTTGCGTTCCTTACACGGTTGGGTGATTTATGGGACCCCCTTAACAGTTCGCTTTGAATAAAACTCCTCCAACAAGGCCCAAACTTGGTTTTACCATTTGCCACCTAAGCCCTTTCCCTTGGGTTTTCGCGAGCCCAAGGGTCATCTTTATTTACCCCCCCGGGCCAGTGCTCGTTGTGAGTGTTGGTCCAAACTGTCGGCCACCGGTGGCCACCAGGGGCAACTCTGGGCTGGCCTACCGGAAGTCTGGACAATCCGGTGTGCCCTGAGAACGAGATATGTGCAGCTCCTATCGGGATTTGTCGGCACAGCGGGTGGCTTTGCTGGTCTTGTTTTACCATTGTCGAAATGTTTTGCGAACCGGGATTCCGAGACTGATCGGGTCTTCCCGGGAGAAGGTCTATTCCTTCGTTGACCGTGAGAGCTTGTGATGGGCTGAGTTGGACACCCCTGCAGGGTATATAATCTTTCGAAAGCCGTGCCCGCGGTTATGAGGCAGATGGGAATTTGTTAATGTCCGGTTGTAGATAACTTGACACTTGACCTCTTTAAAATGCATCAACCGAGTGTGTAGCCGTGATGGTCTCTTCTCGGCGGAGTCTGGGAAGTGAACACGGTTTGTGTTATGCTTGACGTAAGTAGTTTCAGGATCACTTCTTGATCGCTTCTAGCTTCTCGACCAACGCGTTGCTTCTCTTCTCGCTCTCACTGGCGTATGTTAGCCACCATATATGCTTAGTGCTTGCCGCAGCTCCACCATATTACCCCTTTTCCTACCTATGGGCTTAAATAGTCTTGATCTCGCGGGTGTGAGATTGCTGAGTCCTCGTGACTCACAGATTCTACCAAAATAGATGCAGGTGCCGAGGATACTAGCGCAGATGGCGCAACTGAGCTGAAGTGGGAATTTGATGAGGCCCTTGGTCGTTACTATGTATCGTTTCCAGATGATCAGTAGAGGAGCCCAGTCGGGATGATCGGGGATCTAGCATTTGGGGTTGTCTTCTTTTCTTTTGAACTTGACCATAGTCGGTCTATGAGTGTATTTGAATGATGTATGATCTTAATTTATGTATTGTGTGAAGTGGCGATTGTAAGCCAACTCTCTTTATCCCAGTCTTGTTCATTACATGGGATTGTGTGAAGATGACCCTTCTTGCGACAAAACTACTATGCGGTTATGCCTCTAAGTCGTGCTTCGACACGTGGGAGATATAGCCGCATCGTGGGTGTTACATGTTGGTAATCAGAGCCATCCCCGACTTAGGAGCCCCCTGCTTGATTGTTTGCTGGCGATGTTGAGTCTAGAACAAAATTTTTTTGAGTCTTAGGATTATATATATCAGAGAGTAGGATTCTTTTTACTCCTCAGTCCCTTCGTCGCTCTGGTGAGCTCTCCTGACATAGATGTTTTGACTATCCTCTTCTCAAATTTTCACTAAATTTTTTTTAGGATCACGCGGGTATCTTGGAATCGTTCCGATGGTTTTGTGACGAGAACATTGTTCTTGGTGCCTCCTGACATTTAGGGGTTGTGGCAGTGTCCCGGGGAGTTGAGCTCCGAGGTGTTGTCGTCACAATTTTATCGTTGCAGTTCTGGAATACCTGAGATTTGCCGACATCGAAAATCTCTTTTATGCAGTTGTTGGTGAGATAACCCCGATAACCCAGTACTGGGGCGAGCTCGGGAGTATTGCCATAACTCGTATAACGGATGCTTTTCGAAGGTTGAGGTACACGATTTCCGAAGGTTTCTTGGTTATGTGTTGACGGATGGATACAGCTGGATGTAGGGATTGTTAGTTTGGGTGAGATATTGTGCTTCCCCTGTATCCCCAACACCTGATTGCATAACCAGAAAATTTCGGGAGTTTATAGGTGGGATTCAAGTATCTCTAGCATTTCTTCTCGCAGATATTTGGTTTGTGATTGGGTAATCCTTACCACGTATTTGTTCCAGTCGTACCTTGTTTATTTCATTCATCAATCTCTATTCATGTGGCTTCTCACCTTTATGGACGTGTCATGTTTTACTTTGGAATTCATTCGTTCATCCTTGTTCGAATGTTTATTGTGAAGACTATATGTTGCAATTTCTATCCGTTGATTCAACTTGTCTATCTGCCTATCAAGATGCTAACGGATGTCACCCTCTTCAGGATGGCTCCGCCAACGCGTCTGAATCCGGAACGCAATGATGGGAGTCAGGCGAACCCTCCACCTCCACCTCCGCCTCCGGAGGCATGGCAAGCTTTGATGGCAGCCTCTAACGCCCATGCTCAGATGATGATCCAGCTCATGCAAGAGCGCAACCAAGGCCAAGGCAACCAAGGGAATCAAGGTCAAGGGCAGTTCAATCATCAGCCTCAGTTTCCTACCCTCAACCAATTCCTTGCAAATCAGCCGAAGTCTTTCAGCTATTGTGTCGAGGCCACCGACGCCGATGATTGGCTCGTGGATATCAACAAGCATTTTGAATGCAACAATGTCAGGCCTGAGGACTATGTCAAGTTCGCTTCTTTTCAGCTCAAAGATCAGGCAGCTGATTGGTTCCAGCAATACAAGGATTCCAGAGGTGGTCAAGTGATTACTTGGACTGATTTCTGTCGGGACTTTAAAGCTCACCATATTCCTACCAGTGTTGTTGAGAGCAAGCGTGAGGAGTTCCACAATCTCAAGCAAGGCAACATGTCAGTGTACGAATACAACAAGCAGTTTCAGAAACTTGCTTGCTTTGCTAAGCAAGATGTTCCAGATGAGAAGAGTATGATCTATCAGTTCAGAGGTGGCCTTAGAGAGGATCTGCAGTTAGCTCTCGTTCTTATTGAGCCTACTCAGTTTGACCAATTCTACAATATGGCACTCAAGCAAGAAGGTGCTCAGCTCAAGTGTGAGGCTTCTAAGAAGAGAATCAGAGATGCAGTGCAATCTTCTTCTTCCTCACAAGTGGCAGCTAAGCAGCAGAAGTTCTACCTGCCTCCTCCTCCGTTTCGTCAGCCTTACCAGCAGAAGAACTCAGGTGGTCGTGGATCTTCCCACCCACCCAACCCAAGCTATCAGAACAAGTCTCAGTCTCAAGCTCCAAGGTCAAGTGCTCCTTATCACTGTCCGCTCTCAGAAGTGACTTGCAACAAGTGCCAGCAGAAAGGCCACTACGTGAACAAATGTTTGAATCAAAGGCGCCTTCCTCCTCCTCCTCCTGTGAGATCTTCAAGCAATGCAGTGGTCAAGCATAATTCCAAGTTTGCAAAGGTGGACATGATGAATGCAGCTTAGGCAGAGGATTCTTCAGATGTGATCATCGGTAATCTTCCAGTTAATGATATTCCTGCAAAAGTTCTTTTTGACACTGGTGCATCGCTTAGTTTCATCTCAAGACCATTTGCATCTAAGCATGATTTGTCTTTCCAAGAATTGCCTAGACCGTTAGCAGTTGTCTCTCCCGCTAAGAGCATGAACGCAAGCTACATGGTTCCGGATGTTTCCATCAAGATGGGCGACTATAAATTTCTGTCTTCTCCAGTGGTTCTTGGCGATTCTGATATTGATCTAATTCTTGGGATGGACTGGCTTTCTAAGCACAAGGCTCAGCTTGATTGTGCTGCCAGACAGATTCAATTGACACACCCTTCTGAGGATGTTATCATCTATGCCGCTCGTGATGAAACCATTCGGTTGTTTTCTCTCAATGAGAAGGGCGAATTGGATGCTATTTCTCAAATTCCAGTCGTTTGTGAGTACCAAGATGTCTTTCCAGAAGAGCTTCCGGGTATGCCTCCTCATCGGCCAGTCGAGTTCGTTATTGATCTTGAGCCTAGAACTGAACCCGTTTGCAAGCGTCCATACAAGCTTGGACCCAAGGAGCTGAAGGAATTGAAGAAGCAGCTCGATGAACAAGAGCATCTGGGTTTGATCAGACCGAGTTCTTCCCCATGGGGTTGTGGAGTTCTTTTTGTCCAGAAGAAGGATGGCACGGACCGACTTTGCGTCGATTACCGTCCATTGAACAAGAAGACAATCAAGAACAAGTATCCACTTCCCAACATCAATGAGCTTTTCGAGCAACTCAAAGGGGCTAAAGTTTTCTCCAAGCTTGACCTTCGTATGGGTTATCATCAGATTCGCATTCGTGAAGAAGATATTCCCAAGACAGCATTCAAAACAAGCTATGGTTCTTATGAATATACTGTCATGTCTTTCGGCCTTGTCAATGCTCCTCCAACGTTCTCTCGCATGATGAACTTTATCTTCAACCCCTACACCAATGAATTTGTTCTGGTGTATCTCGATGATATTTTGGTCTTCTCCAAGAATAAGCAGGATCATGCCAAACATTTGCGATTGGTGCTCGACAAGCTCAGAGAGCATCAATTCTATGCGAAGTTTTCCAAATGTGAGTTCTGGCTTGATGAAGTTCTTTACCTTGGTCATATCATCTCTGCCAAGGGCATTGCTGTTAATCCGGCGAAGGTGTCTGCAGTTGTGAATTGGGAACCTCCTCAGAATGTCAAACAACTCCTCAGTTTTCTCGGTCTTGCAAGCTATTGCCGAAGATTCGTTGAGAGCTTAGCTAAGATTGCAAAGCCTCTTTCCAACCTCCTCCAGAAGCATGCCAAATATGTCTGGACGCCTGAGTGTGACATTGCTTTCAACACCCTCAAAGAGAAGCTAGTCACAGCTCCTGTTTTGACTCCTCCTAATGAATCCAAGCCATTCGAAGTATTCTGTGATGCTTCCCTTCAAGGTCTCGGTGCTGTGTTGATGCAAGAGAAAAAAGTTGTGGCCTATACCTCTCGTCAGTTGAAGCCCAATGAAAAGAACTACCCCACTCACGATCTTGAGTTGGCGGCAGTTGTCCATGCATTGATAACATGGAGACATCTCTTATTGGGAAGGCAAGTGGACATTTTCACCGATCATGAGAGCCTCAAGTATATCTTCACTCAACCCAACCTTAATCTCAGGCAAACTCAATGGGTCGAAATGATTCAGGAGTACAATCCGAGTATCGAATATACTCCTGGCAAGGCGAATGTGATTGCAGATGCTCTGAGCAGAAAGGCTTATTGCAACAGTCTAATTCTCAAGCCGTTTCAACCGGATCTTTGTGAAGCCTTCTGCAAGCTGAATCTTCAAGTTGTTCCTCAAGGCTTTCTTGCCAACCTCATAGTCTCTCCTACTTTGGAAGATCAAATTCGTGAGGCACAACTCCTGGATACCATGGTGAAGAAGGTGAAACGTGGTATTGACAAGGGCATTCCTAAGTACAAGTGCTATCGCTTGGATGACAAAGATACTGTTTTCTTCGAGGATCGAATTGTGGTTCCAAAAGGTGATATGAGAAAAGTCATCATGAATGAGGCACACAATTCCCTCCTATCCATTCATCCTGGAAGTACAAAGATGTACCATGACCTCAAGCACTCATATTGGTGGACTCGAATGAAGCGAGAGATTGCTCAATTCGTGAATGAATGTGATGTCTGCAGAAGAGTGAAAGCAGAACACCAAAGACCAGCTGGTCTCCTCCAACCTCTCGCTATTCCGGAATGGAAGTTTGACCATATCGAGATGGACTTCATGACTGGTTTTCCTAAGTCCAAGCGTGGAAATGATGCTATCTTCGTTGTCATTTATAAGCTTACCAAAGTGGCACATTTCCTTCCTATCAAAGAATCTATCACAGTAGCTCAGCTGACAGAGCTATACACCTCCAGAATTGTCTCCTTGCAGGGCATTCCACAATTGATATCTTCAGATCGTGGAAGCATCTTCACTTCTAAGTTCTGGGACTCCTTCCAGATGGCCATGGGCACCAACATTCGTTTCAGCACATCTTTCCATCCTCAAACAAGTGGCCAAGTCGAGCGAGTCAATCAAATCCTTGAAGATATGCTCAGGGCTTGTGTCATCTCTTTCGGTATGAAGTGGGAAGATTGTCTTCCATATGCCGAGTTTTCCTACAACAACAGCTTCCAAGCGAGTTCGGGCAAGGCCCCATTCGAAATTCTCTATGGCAGAAAGTGCCGTACTCCTCTCAATTGGTCTGAGACAGGTGAACGCCAACTTCTTGGCAACGACTTGATCACAGAAGCCAAAGAAATGTGCAAAGTCATTTGTGAGAATCTCAAAGCCGCGCAATCGCGATAGAAGAGTTACTATGATAGCAAGCACCGTGACTTGGCTTTTGAAATCAGAGACCATGTCTATCTCCGCGTCTCTCCAATGAAAGGCACTCGTCGCTTCAGTATCGAAGGGAAGCTTGCCCCTAGATACGTGGGTCCTTTCAAGATCATTGGCAGAAGAGGCGATCTCGCCTATCAACTTGAGCTTCCATCCAACTTTGCGAACGTGCACGATGTGTTTCACGTGTCACAGCTTCGCAAGTGCTTCAAGACTCCTGAGCACACTATCAACTTCGAAGAGATCGACCTCTAAGAAGATCTCTCTTATCATGAGCACCCCGTTGCTATTCTTGAAGAAACCGAGCGCAAGACTCGCAACAAGTCAATCAAATTCCTGAAAGTGAAGTGGTCACACCATTCCGACCGAGAAGCCACCTGGGAGCGCGAGGATCACCTCTGTTCCGAATATCCGGAGTTCTTTCAGTCCTAGATCTCGGGACGAGATCCTCTTGTAGTGGTGGAGTGTTGTAACACCCCGGATGTAACTTTCCGTCTTTGTAACTTCAACTCTTGCCATTTTCGGCTATGTGATATGATATTCCCTCCGTGGTTGGGTTTTGTCTTTTGTTCTCGCATTTTATTCATGTCATGCATACCATATCATGTCATCACGTGCATCTCATTCGCATACGTGTTTGTCTCATGCAACCGAGCATTTTCCCCGTTGTCCGTTTCGCAATCTAACACTCCCACATGCACCGACGCACCCCCTCTTGTCTCTTTTCGTGTGCGGGTGTTGAACGTTCTCGGAATGTACTGAGCCTTGCCAAGTGGCCCTGGTATAGCACCGGTAGACCAACTGTCAAGTTTCGGGTCATTTGGAGCTCGTTTGGTACTCCAACGGTTATCCGCATATCCGCAAAGGCCTCTTTTAAGTTGCAGCCCAACACCCCTCCAAAACAGCCCAATAACCCATCTAACTCCCCTCCATGCTCTCGGTCGTTCGATCACGATCGTGTGGGTGAAAACTACACCCCATTTGGACACTCCTAGCTCCCTCTACCTATAAATATGCCTCCCCCTCCGAATTTCCGGACGAAACCCTAGCACATTCGTCCCCGCCGCCACCGGACACGTCCGGCCGCAGCCGGACATGTCCGCCGCCGCCGCCCAGCGAACCGGGTCTCGCCACGTGGCGCCACGCTGCCGCCCGCCGCCGCCGGCCCGCGAGCCTGCAGC
>NC_041391.1:562239503-562301367 GCF_002162155.2 Triticum dicoccoides | reverse complement strand
CCGTCGCCGGCCGCCGCCCGCCGCCGCGGCCCCGCTCTCCGCCCCGCCGCCGTCCGCGCCGTCACCGGCCGCCGCCCTCCGCCGCGCCCTCCGCCACGAGCTCCGGCCGGAGCCGCGCGCTCCGCCGCCCGGCCGCCCGCTCCGGCGCCCGTCGCCGGCCGCCCTCCTCGCCCCGGCGTCCTCCTCCGACCGCTGCCCCGGCCGCCTCCGCTCCGGCTTCCCCCGATTCCGGCGAGCCTCGTCCGGCTAGATCTGATCTGGGAGAGAGACAAGGTTGACTTTCCCCGAGCCCCGAAATCGTCTGAGTCATTATCTGTGATATTTTTGTTGCATCTTCATTGCATCACATCTTCGCATCCTTAGCTCCGTTTTGGGCGTGTAATATGTCAAATTGTTCGTCTCGAAAAGTACATTATTTCATTCCATTGCATTATTTACATTTTAGGTCATCTGGATGCCCGAAATGCTGTTGGAAGAGGGCTTCATATTGTTAGTTTCAGAATCTTATCAGCACGAGCTCTTTTGTCATTTTTGCCATGATTGATGTGTGCATCCTATGGACTTGGTCCCTAAATGTGTTTTAAACTAGGTTATGTCTTCTTTACAGGGTGCTTACCATGTATTTTTGTGATCAATGTGGTGACTAGCACAAGCATGCAAACTAGGCTTCATGTTAATGCTGATTTTAGTTCCTGTTCTGCTGTAATTTTGATGCCATGTAAACATGTTGCTACAGAGAGATCCATGCATAATTTGAGATACTTCAGTAAGGGTGTTTTGAAAACATGGTTTTGCTCTATCCATCCATGGTCCTGGTTGCAATTATGGAGTAGTCTAGCATGTCATTTTTGTGCTCTACTTTTGCTTGAAAATGTTTCCTGGCAGATTGTTTACATGTTATTCAATTTGGCCGAGGTTGTTGTAGGTTGTGCGGATATGCTATGATGTTGTTTCTTGCCATGTATAGCTTCTATGACATGTCTTCTTGATGGATGTATTCTTAGTTTATCATGAAATGCTCTGTAGTGAGTGCATCGAGCTCGCGAAGGTGCCTTCATAGTTATTTCAATGCCATGCTTTGTTTGCTGAAATCTGTTAACGAAACTTGCTATGTTTACGTGGGTGCCATCATATTTTCCGATCCTTTTTGGCTTATGGTCAGTAAGGGACTTTTAATCTATGCTTTGAGTAGATTCATGCCATGTCTTATTTTGCTATTATAAGTTCCTGTAGCATGTTGATAACCTGCTCTGAACATTGCTTCGTGATGCTGTTTATGCCATGTCCAGCCTGATATTTTTTTGCACTTTCTCCATGCTTGTTTGAACCTGTTATGATGTGAATTAGCCGTAGCTCAGTGTTCCTCTTTTGTAAAGCATCTCCTGTAGATCACTGCCATATGCTTTGTTTTCATGTTGGGGTGCTGTAGCATAGTTTCTTGTTGCATGCTAAGTAGCATCGCGCTGTTAATCGCAGCTTTGTGCCTTGTCTTGCTTGCAAACCGTGCATCCGTTTCCGGTGATCTTTATATCGATTTCAACCGAAATCATCTCATCTTTCCAGTGGCATACTTGGTTTGCCAAGTTGATGCCTTGTTCATCATCTTCCCTTCCGAAGCACGCATATATGCATTGCATATCACACCTCGCATATCATGACATGTATTGCATCATGTTGCTTGCGCATTGCACCGTGATTTATTGTGGTTCCTTGCTTGTGTTCTTGCTTTGGGTAGATCTGGGAGACGAGTACGTGCACGAGGAACCTGTTGAGTACGCTAACGAGGATCCAGCCTTCAACAACTCTGAGAACCTTGCAGGCAAGATGATCATACCTTCGAAATCATTACTATCTTTGCTTGCTAGTACTCGCTCTTTCGCTATGTTAGCCCTACCTGCCTTTGTTCACCATGCCTACCTATTGCCATGTTAAACCTCTAACCATCCTATCCTAGCAAACCCTTTGTCTGGCTATGTCACCGCTTTTGCTCAGCCCCTCTTATAGCATTGTTAGCTGCAGGTGAAGATGAAGTTAGTTCCAGGTTGGAACGTGGTTATTTTGGGATATCACAATATCTCCTTTTTAAATTAATGCACCTTATATACTTGGTAAAGGGTGGAAGGCTCGGCCTTATGCCTGGTGACTTGTTCCACTCTTGCCGCCTTAGTTTCCGTCATACCGGTGTTATGTTCCTTGATTTTGCGTTCCTTACACGGTTGGGTGATTTATGGGACCCCCTTAACAGTTTGCTTTCAATAAAACTCCTCCAGCAAGGCCCAAACTTGGTTTTACCATTTGCCACCTAAGCCCTTTCCCTTGGGTTTTCGCGAGCCCAAGGGTCATCTTTATTTACCCCCCCGGGCCAGTGCTCGTTGTGAGTGTTGGTCCAAACTGTCGGCCACCGGTGGCCACCAGGGGCAACTCTGGGCTGGCCTACCGGAAGTCTGGGCAATCCGGTGTGCCCTGAGAACGAGATATGTACAGCTCCTATCGGGATTTGTCGGCACAACGGGTGGCTTTGCTGGTCTTGTTTTACCATTGTCGAAATGTTTTGCGAACCGGGATTCCGAGACTGATCGGGTCTTCCCGGGAGAAGGTCTATTCCTTCGTTGACCGTGAGAGCTTGTGATGGGCTGAGTTGGGACACCCCTGCAGGGTATATAATCTTTCGAAAGCCGTGCCCGCGGTTATGAGGCAGATGGGAATTTGTTAATGTCTGGTTGTAGATAACTTGACACTTGACCTCTTTAAAATGCATCAACCGAGTGTGTAGCCGTGATGGTCTCTTCTCGGCGGAGTCCGGGAAGTGAACACAGTTTGTGTTATGCTTGACGTAAGTAGTTTCAGGATCACTTCTTGATCGCTTCTAGCTTCTCGACCGACGCGTTGCTTCTCTTCTCGCTCTCACTGGCGTATGTTAGCCACCATATATGCTTAGTGCTTGCCGCAGCTCCACCATATTACCCCTTTTCCTACCTATGGGCTTAAATAGTCTTGATCTCGCGGGTGTGAGATTGCTGAGTCCTCGTGACTCAAAGATTCTACCAAAACAGATGCATGTGCCGAGGATACTGGCGCAGATGGCGCAACTGAGCTGAAGTGGGAATTTGATGAGGCCCTTGGTCGTTACTATGTACCGTTTCCAGATGATCAGTAGAGGAGCCCAGTCGGGACGATCGGGGATCTAGCATTTGGGGTTGTCTTCTTTTCTTTTGAACTTGACCGTAGTCGGTCTATGAGTGTATTTGAATGATGTATGATCTTAATTTATGTATTGTGTGAAGTGGCGATTGTAAGCCAACTCTCTTTATCCCAGTCTTGTTCATTACATGGGATTGTGTGAAGATGACCCTTCTTGCGACAAAACTACTATGCGGTTATGCCTCTAAGTCGTGCTTCGACACGTGGGAGATATAGCCGCATCGTGGGTGTTACACGCCCCATGTGGCGGCTTACATTGATGCTGATAATGAACAGGCTCGTCAGGATGCACTTGACCTATTAGATGGAAAGCGTGACTTGGCAGCAACCTGCTCGGCGATTTACCAACAGGACATGCGCCGCTATCACAGCTGCCGGGTTAATTATAGAACCTTTCAGGAAGGTGATTTGGTGCTCCGGCTCATCCAGGATCAAACTGATGTGCACAAGTTATCCCCACCTTGGGAAGGGCCCTTTGTGGTCAGCAAGAACTTGAACAACGGGTCCTACTACCTTATTGATGTTCGAGAGCACAAAGATTCACGTAAGTCGAAGGAAGAGACTCACCAACCGTGGAATATCGCTCATCTTCGGCCTGACTACACTTGAGCCACCGGCTCTCATGATGTACATATTTTGACGATGTATATATTATGATAAGTAATAAAGCAGGACCTCTGTCCTTTTCATCCTCAATGATCATATGTCTTCATCATCATCATTTAAAACGACCAATTGGGGGCTGATCGTATTCGGATCTTGTCGGGGGGATGAACACTGGGCAGGCAACGGAACCCGGATCCTTTTCAAAAACAACAGGGCTGGCGTCGCCCCTCAAGCCAGCACGTGCTTGGCCGGGTCGCTCGACCCGGCCAGGCCCCGCAACCCGGCCAAACTTTCTGACCCGGCCAGGCACATCGACTCGGCCTCGACAACTAGTACAAGACAGCCGAACCCGGCGCAACCAAGGCTTCCCCAACAAGCCAGATCCCCCGTGGCATGCTCCGCAACCCAGCCACAGGTCAGCTCCCATCCCATCCAAGTCGTACGATTGGATCAGTCTTCAGCCACTGATGACCAGGGCAACAGTGCCCCGCCCATGCCTCTGGTCAGCCGGAGCGTGGCAATAGTGCCCCTCACCTACCCACTGACTAGGGCTGGCATGGCTACAGTGCCCCCGTCGTCACCGCTGACGATAGCAAGCGGCGACCTGACGGAGCGCCAGTGTACATGACTCAACTCGGCCACGCCCTGACGATCGACAAGACGGCGCACAGTCCCCCTAGGCGCGCGGGGCCCGCACCTAGGGGAACCTGGTGAACCATAGGCCCCCAGCGGGTCACAGCCCGGGACCTCAGACGCCAACGACCCGGACCGATCAACTTGTAACATTACCATTGTACCCCTGGGGGGTTGGCCTATAAACCCCCCAGGAGCCCTCGCCTATACGGGCAAGTAGAGGAGTAAGCAAGCAAGAAGGCATAGGGAAATTAGCCACCAAACAGAAGAATCCACCCGAGGAGAAGGAGCAGCCTAAGCCTTGGCCAGCCTTCCTTCTCCCTCCATACAGCTCTAGGAGCCACCTTGTACTGTCGCATATCAAACTACACTCGGCAAGACTAGGGGTGTTATCTCTCCGAAGAGCCCCGAACCTGGGTATGTCTTGCGCCCCGCGCTCGCTCATGCTAACCCCGCCTCTGAGCCCACCAGTGCCCTCGATCCTTCTCCTCTCTTTAGCCATCCCATGGCATCTGCCATGCACCCACCACGACAGTTGGTGCCCACCGTGGGGCAGCTCGAGGAGCTGGCCGAGAGCATGCTTTAGACGAGGCTCTTCTCTGACTCCGACGAGCCCGTCATACTGGCGGACGACGTCGTCGATGCACTCGCCGCCTCTTCGCCGCGCTGCACATCTCTGACGCGCATGCGGCCGATGAGTACCCCAGCGAGGTACTCAGCTACTCCGACTCCCCCCTCTCCCTCGGCGGTGGCATTTCCACCGGGGCAATGGACGTCCACGTGGAGGTCTTCGTCACCGGCAACGACTCCTCCTCGTCGTCAAGCAAGACGAGGAAGGATGCCGAAGCCAGGGCCGCAACAGAACGGACTGAGCCATCCAACCCGTTGCGCGCCGCGATGCAGAGCCTCCGTGTCCCCATCGGCACCGACATCGATGCCACCAACTTCGCTGAAGCCCGAGCCCAGCTCGAGGAAAGGCGCCAGCAGATGCTGGACCTGTCCGAGACGCTCGCCGCCACCCAGCGTCGCCTGGATTCCGCTCAGCTGGAGCGCAATGCCGCCTACAGATTCACGCCCGCCACGGCCAACCTGAGTCGGGTCGCCGACATGCGTGCCCGGGGAGGAGCAATCGGCCGCGCCCTCGGCGCCGCCCCGACCGTCTACGAGACCCCGGCGAAGAACATGCGCCCTGCCCAGGCAGCCGCAGTCAACTTGAATCAGCTCACGGGCAAAGAACTGAAGGAGCACATCAGAAGGATGTGCGACCTCCTCAACGCGGCCAACGCCCAGCAAGACCGCCTCAACCAGCTTGCCAAGCCGGCGGGATCCGGTTCTGCCCGCGTCGGCGGACCCGGTGAACTTCACCACACAGCATCCTCGCCACCCGGTGAGGCGCACTCTGGCCGAGCCCAGACTCGGCGCGACCCAGCCGCTACGGCCGCCGGAGGATTGGGCGACGAGCCCATCCCGGAGAACCAGCGCGGACCCGGCCAGCCCGACCGGTGTCCGGCTCCAACCGACCCAAACCCCCGTGGCGTGGTCGCCAGTCGACTCGGCCCGCGCGCCATCGACGACACCGATGCTCGCCACCGCCTCGACCAGCTCGCTCACTCCCTGGAGGTGGAGGAAAGCGGCGCCATCGCGCCAACGTGCTTCGGCCCACACATCCGGGAAGAGCCCTTTCGCAAAGGGTTCGTGCTTCCCCGCGACGCCCCCAAGTACAATGGGACCGTGAAGCCAGAGGACTGGCTCACTAACTACACCACCGCCATTGGCATCACCAGCACCAATCGCCGACTCGCCGTGCGCTACGCACCGCTCATGCTCTAAGGGTCGGCCCGCGCCTGGTTGAACAGTCTGCCAATGGGCAGTGTTAACACGTGGGTTGATTTCGAGCAGGCCTTCGTTTGCAACTTCATGGGGACCTACAAGCGACCCGGCCGCCCCATCCAACTCGCCATGTGCGTGCAGGGGCCGACGAAGACCGGTCGCGAGTACCTCGCATGCTAGACCGAGCTTCGGAACAGCTGCGAGGGTGTCCATGAAGTCCAAACAATCCAGTACTTCGTCAACGGGTGCCAAGACGGCACCCTCCTCAAGCACAAGCTCTTACGCTCCGAGCCGACCACTATGGCCACGCTCATGGTGACGGCAGACAAGTACGCCAACACCAACTCCACCATGAAGATCCAGGTGGCACTTGATGAAGCCGGCAAGGCAAAGCTGGTTCCCCCTCCAAAGCCGGCCGGCGACAGCAGCCGGCAGCAGCACCGGCAGAACCACAAGCGCAAGGTCGACCAGCCGGCTCAGTGCTATGACAACCGGCTCATCGTGGCCACTGAACCTGCGACGGACCCGGCAGCCAAGCGCCGGCAGACGAGCAAGACGGTGTGGCAACCCGCCATGAGCTTTGAAGAGATGCTCGACGCTCCCTGCAAGCACCACAGCGGCGCGAGGCCGTCCACGCACACGCTTCAACAGTGCGGCATTACCAAGCGCATCATGAGGGGAGACGTCCCGCCTCCTCCGGCTCCGGCTCTAGGCGCAGGGCAGCCACTGATACGTCCATTTTGCATCATGCTTTTATATCCATATTTATTGCATTATGCGTTGTTATTACACGTTATGTCACAATACTTATGGCTATTCTCTCTTATTTTACAAGGTTTATCATGAAGAGGGAGAATGCCGAAAGCTGGGATTCTGGTTGGAAAAGGAGCAAATATTGGAAACCTATTCTGCACAGCTCCAAAAATCCTGAAACTCCATGGAAGTCATTTTTGGAATTAATAAGAATTATTGAGCGAAGAAAATACTAGAGGGGGCCCACACCCTGGCTAGGAGGGTGGGGGCGCGCCCTCCTCTACTGGGCGCGCCCCTGTCTCCTGGGCCGCCTGGTGGCCCTCCGGTGCCCATCTTCTGCTATATGAAGGCTTTTACCCTGGAAAAAAAAATCATAAGCAAGCTTACGGGACGAAACTCCGCCGCCACGAGGCGGAACCTTGGCAGAACCAATCTAGGGCTCGGGCGGAGCTATTCTGCCGGGGAAACTTCCCTCCGGGACAGGGAAATCATCATCAACGATCCTCTCATCGGGAGGGGGTCAACCTCCATCAACATCTTCACCAGCACCATCTCCTCTCAAAACCCTAGTTCATCTCTTGTATCCAATCTTGTATCAAAACCACAAATTGGTACCTATGGGTTGCTAGTAGTGTTGATTACTCCTTGTAGTTGATGCTAATTAGTTTACTTGGTGGAAGATCATATATTCAGATCCTTAATGCATATTAATACTCCTCTGATTATGAACATGAATATGCTTTGTGAGTAGTTAAGTTTGTTCCTGAGGACATGGGTGAAGTCTTGCTATTAGTAGTCATGTGAATTTGGTATTCCTTCGATATTTTGATGAGATGTATGTTGTCTCTCCTCTAGTGGTGTTATGTGAACGTCGACTACATGACACTTCACCATTATTTGGGCCTAGAGGAAGGCATTGGGAAGTAATAAGTAGATGATGGGTTGATAGAGTGACATAAGCTTAAACCCTAGTTTATGCGTTGCTTCGTAAGGGGCTGATTTGGATCCACTAGTTTCATGCTATTGTTAGGTTTACCTTAATACTTCTTTTGTAGTTGTGGATGCTTGCAATAGGGGTTAATAATAAGTGGGATGCTTGTCCAAGAAAGGGCAGTACCCAAGCACTGGTCCACCCACATATCAAATTATCAAAGTACCGAACGTGAATCATATGAGCGTGATGAAAACTAGCTTGACGATAATTCCCATGTGTCCTCGAGAGCGTTTTTCTCATTATAAGAAATTATCTAGGCTTGTCCTTTGCTACAAAAAGGATTGGGCCACCTTGCTGCACTTTATTTACTTTCATTGCTTGTTACCCGTTACAAATTATCTTATCACAAAACTATCTGTTACCTACAATTTCAGTGCTTGCAGAGAATACCTTACTGAAAACCGCTTGTCATTTTCTTCTGCTCCTTGTTGGGTTTGACACTCTTACTTATCAAAAGGACTACGATAGACCCCCTATACTTGTGGGTCATCAAGACTCTTTTCTGGCGCCGTTGCCGGGGAGTGAAGCACCTTTGGTGAGTGGAACTTGGTAAGGAAACATTTATATAGTGTGCTAAAATTTTCTGTTACTTGTTACTATGGAAACTAATCCTTTAAGGGGCTTGTTCGGGGTATCTTCGCCCCGACCAGTAGAGCAAAGAGTTGCTAATCAACATACTGAACCTACTGAAAATGTTTACTTTGAGATTCCTTCGAGTATGATAGAGAAACTGCTAGCTAATCCCTTTGCAGGAGATGGAACATTGCATCCCAATTTACACCTTATCTTTGTGGATGAAGTTTGTGGATTATTTAAGCTTGCAGGTATACCCGATGATGTTGTTAAGAGGAAGGTCTTCTCTTTGTCGTTGAAGGGAGATGCATTGACATGGTATATGTTATTTGATGATACGGGATCTTGGAACTATAAACGATTGAAGTTGGAATTTCACCAGAAGTTCTATCCTATGCATCTTGTTCATCATGATCGTAATTACATATATAATTTCTGGCCTCGCGAAGGAGAAAGCATCGCTCAAGCTTGGGGGAGGCTTAAGTCAATGTTATATTCATGCCCCAATCATGAGCTCTCAAGAGATTTGATTATTCAAAAAATTTATGCTCGGCTTTCTCTCAATGATCGCACCATGCTTGATACTTCCTATGTTGGTTCTTATATGCTGAAGACTATTGAATTCAAGTGGGTCTTATTGGAAAGAATTAAATGCAACTCTGAAGATTGGGGTTCCGATGATGGTAAGGAGTCAGGTATAACACCTAAGTTTGATTGTGTTAAATATTTTATGGATACCGATGCTTTTCGTGGATTTAGCGCTTGACTCTGATATAGTAGCTGCTTTTTGTGAATCTCTTGCTACTCACGTTGATCTCCCTAAGGAGAAGTGGTTTAAATATAACCCTCCCACTGAAGTAAAGGTAGTTGCACCTATTATAGTTGAAGAAAAGACTATCACTTATAATGATCCTATTGTTCCTACTACTTATGTTGAGAAACCACCTTTTCCTGTTAGGATAAAGGATCATGCTAAAGCTTCAACTGTTGTTCGTAAGAGTAATACTAGAACTTACACACCTCCTGAGCAAATTAAAGTTGAACCTAGTATTGCTATGGTTAAAGATCTCTTGGATGATAATATAGATGGGCATGTTATTTACTTCTGTGGTGAAACTTCTAATATTTCTAGACCCGATGCTAAGATACATAGACCTGTTGTAGGCATGCCTGTTATTTCTGTTAAAATAGGAGATCATTGTTATCATGGCTTATGTGATATAGGTGCTAGTGCTAGTGCAATACCTATTTCCTTATATAAAGAAATTATGCATGATATTGCACCCGCTGAGTTGGAAGGTATTGATGTTACTGTTAAGCTTGCCAATAGAGATACTATTTCACCAGTTGGGATTGTTAGAGATGTCGAAGTCTTCTGTGGGAAAGTTAAATATCATGCTGATTTTCTTGTTCTTGGTTCCCCACAAGATGACTTTTGTCCCAATATATTTGGTAGACCCTTCTTGAATACTGTTAATGCTAGGATTGATTGTGAAAAGGATATTGTTACAATTGGCTTAGGGGATATGTCTCATGAGTTTAATTTTGCTAAGTTTCATAGACAACCCTGTGATAAAGAATCACCTAGTAAGGATGAGATTATTGGTCTTGCTTCTATTGCCGTGCCTCCTACTGGTCCTTAGAACAATATTTGCTAGACCATGAAAATGATATGTTTATGAATGAAAGAAGGGAAATAGATGAAGTATTCTTTCAACGGGGTCCTATTCTGAAACACAACTTACCTGTTGAAATCTTAGGGGATCATCCTCCACCCAAGGGTGATCCCGTGTTTGAGCTCAAACCATTACCTGATAATCTTAAATATGCTTATCTTGATGAAAAGAAGATATATCCTGTTATTATTAGTGCTAATCTTTCAGAGCAGGAAGAGGAAACATTATTGAAAACTCTGAAGAAGCATCATGCTGCTATTGGATATACTTGGGATGATCTTAAGGGCATTAGTCCCACTCTACGCCAACACAAAATAAAAGTAGAGAAAGATGCCAAACGAGTTAGAGATCCTCAACTACGGTTAAATCCTAAGATGAAAGAAGTGGTAAGAAAGGAGATACTAAAGCTCCTTGAGGCAGGTATAATTTATCCCGTTGCTGATAGTGATTGGGTAAGTCCTGTCCATTGCGTTCCTAAAAGGGGAGGTATTACTGTTGTTCCTAATGATAAAGATGAATTGATCCTGTAAAGAATTATTATAGGTTATAGGATGGTAATTGAGTTCCATAAATTAAATAAAGCTACTAAGAAAGATCATTACCCATTACCTTTTATTGATCAAATGCTAGAAAGACTATCCAAACATACACATTTCTGCTTTCTAGATGGTTATTCTGGTTTCTCAAAAATACCTGTGTCAGTGGAGGATCAATCAAAAACTACTTTTACTTGCCCTTTCGGTACTTTTGCTTATAGACGCATGCCTTTTGGTTTATGTAATGCACCTACCACCTTTCAAAGATGCATGATGGCTATATTCTCTGACTTTTGTGAAAAGATTTGTGAGGTATTCATGGATGACTTCTCCATTTATGGATCCTCTTTTGATGATTGCTTGAGCAACCTTGATCGAGTTTTGCAGAGATGTGAAGACACTAGTCTCGTCTTGAATTGGGAAAAGTGCCACTTTATGGTTAATGAAGGCATTGTCTTGGGGCACAAGATTTCCGAGAGAGGTATTGAAGTTGATAAAGCTAAAGTTGATGCTATTGAAAAGATGCCATGTCCCAAGGACATTAAAGGTATAAGAAGTTTACTTGGTCATGCTGGTTTTATAGGAGGTTCATTAAGGACTTTTCTAAAATCTATAGGCCTTTGACTAATTTATTGCAAAAATATATTCCTTTTGTATTTGATGATGATTGTGTAGAAGCATTTGAAATACTTAAGAAAGCTTTGATCACTGCACCTATTGTTCAACCACCTGATTGGAATTTACTCTTTGAAATTATGTGTGATGCTAGCGATTATGCTGTAGGTGCTGTTCTAGGGCAAAGAGTTGATAAGAAATTAAATGTTATCCAGTATGCTAGTAAAACTCTTGATACTGCCCATAGAAATTATGCTACTACTGAAAAAGAATTCTTAGCAGTTGTATTTGCTTGTGATAAGTTCAGACCTTATATTATTGATTCTAAAGTTACTATTCACACTGATCATGCTGCTATTAAATATCTTATGGAAAAGAAAGATGCTAAGCCTAGACTTATTAGATGGGTTCTCTTGCTCCAAGAATTTGATTTGCATATTATTGATAGAAAGGGAGCTGAGAACCCCATTGCAGATAACTTGTCTAGGTTAGAGAATGGTCTTGACGACCCACTACCTATTGATGATAGCTTTCCTAATGAACAATTAGCGGTCATTAATGTTTCTCGTACTGCTCCATGGTATGCTGATTATGCTAATTATATTGTTGCTAAATTTATACCACCTAGTTTCACATTCCAGCAAAAGAAAAAGTTCATTTATGATTTAAGATATTACTTTTGGGATGACCCACACCTTTATAAAGAAGGAGTAGATGGTGTTATTAGACGTTGTGTACCTGAGCATGAACAGGAATAGATCCTATGCAAGTGTCACTCCAAACTATATGGAAGACACAACGCTGGAGATAGAACTGCACATAAGGTACTGCAATCCGGTTTTTATTGGCCTACTCTCTTCAAAGATGCTCGTAAGTTTGTCTTGTCTTGTGATGAATGTCAAAGAATTGGTAATATCAGTAGACGTCAAGAAATGCCTATGAATTATTATCTTGTTATTGAACCATTTGATGTTTGGGGCCTTGATTATATGGGACCTTTTCCTGCCTCTAATGGATATACACATATTTTAGTTGCTGTTGATTACGTTACTAAGTGGGTAGAAGCTATTCCAACTAGTAGTGCTGATCATAAAACTTCTATTAAGATGCTTAAAGAAGTTATTTTTCCAAGGTTTGGAGTCCCTAGATATCTTATGACTGATGGTGGTTCACATTTTATTCATGGTGCTTTTCGTAAAATGCTGGCTAAGTATGATGTTAATCATAGAATTGCATCTCCTTATCACCCGTAGTCTAGTGGTCAAGTAGAATTGAGCAATAGAGAGCTCAAATTAATTTTGTAGAAGACTGTCAATAGATCTAGGAAGAATTGGTCCAAGAAACTTGATGATGCATTATGGGCCTATAGAACTGCATATAAAAATCCTATGGGTATGTCTCCGTATAAGATGGTTTATGGAAAGCATGTCACTTACCTCTCTAACTCGAACATAAAGCATATTGGGCTATTAAATTGCTCAACTATGACTTCAAACTTGCCGGTGAGAAGAGGTTATTTGATATTAGCTCACTTGATGAATGGAGAACCCAAGCCTATGAGAATGTCAAACTGTTCAAAGAAAAAGTTAAAAGATGGCATGACAAAAGGATACAAAAGCGTGAGTTTAACGTAGGTGATTATGTGTTGCTATTCAAATCTTGTTTAAGATTTTTTGCAGGAAAACTTCTCTCTAAATGGGAAGGTCATTATGTTATCGAGGAGGTCTATCGTTCCGGTGCCATAAAAATCAACAACTTCAAAGGCACAAGTCCGAGGGTGGTGAACGATCAAAGAATCAAACATTATATCTCAGGTAATCCTATCAATGTTGAAACTAATATTATTGAGACCGTAACCCCTGAGGAATACATAAGGGACACTTTCCAGAATGTTTCAGACTCCGAAAAGGAATAGGTATGTGGTACGGTAAGTAAACTGACTCCAAAACAATTCTAATGGCAATTTTTCTCCGTTTTGGAATATTTAAGAATTTTGGAAAGCAAGAAGTAATTCGGGAAGGACACGAGGCCTCCACGAGGGTGGAGGGCGCACCCACCCTTACTGGGCGCACCCCCTATCTCGTGGGCACCTCGTGTACCTCCCGGACTCCATTTTCTTGCACATTACTTATTTTGGTCGGTAAAAGTTCATTATATAATCTCCCAAAGGTTTTGACCACCGTATCACGCAAAAATCCTCTATTTTTGTTTCGAGCTGTTCCTGTTGCAGACTTAGAGCAAGATGTCTTCTCAAGAGTCAGTCAGGGAGAGTCGTGTGTCTCACCCGACACCAGGTCCAGGAGCAAATAGCGATGCTTATCACTTTGGACCATCAACGGAGGATGAGATGGAGGCCGACTTGAAAATGATAGATGCTATGGAGGAAGATCAAGAAGTTACCTCTCACTTCCAAGCAGGATTCATGATGGGGAACTACAGAGTTCGACTATTCCAAATTCGGTCATCCCTTCCAATGTTAAATTTCTTTCTTATGAAAATATGAAAAAGAGTGTCACTTGCTCTCCAGAAGCTATGCAGCATCCTTGGGTAAAAGGAGCTTTAGCCGTCACGGGCAAGCTCCGCAAGGAAAATATGGACCTCAAGCAACAAGTCAATAGGCTCAAGGAGGAGAATCGTATCCTGAGGGGCATCATCACCAAGAAGATCACAACACCAACTCTGAAGAAGGAGACATAATTATATGGGTATGGGCACTCCCCTAGGCAACTGCCAAGCTTGGGGGAGGTGCCCCAGTATCGTATCACCATCACACTCCTACCTTTACCCTTTTCTTAGTTCAATCCTTTTAGTAATATCTTAATCTAGTAGAATAAAGTTCTGGTATGAAGTAGTTCTGAGTTTTGCTTTGTGATCTCTTTATGTAATCGAGTCCGTGAGCTATCTACAATAAAGATTAGTGTTGAGTCAAGGGCTTTGCTATCTTGCTATGATCTTGAGAAAGTAGAAAGAATAAAAAGAGTAAAAGATTTCATATTGGTCATATGGATAGTAATGACTTCACATATAAAGAGTATGAGGCATAAAAGTTGTTGAGAGTTGACAAACGTAGTTTTGGTCAGCGTTGCAATTAATAGGAAGTAATAAGGAAGGAGAGGTTCTCACATATAAATATACTATCTTGGACATCTTTTATGATTGTGAGCACTCATTAAGTATGACATGCTAAAGAGTTGATGTTGGACAAGGAAGACAACGTAATGGTTTGTGTTTTCTCACATCTCAGTTAAAGTATATTGTCATGGATCTTTTGAACATGTTGAGCTTGCCTTTCCCCCTCATGCTAGCCAAATTCCTTGCACCAAGTAGAGATACTACTTGTGCTTCCAAATACCCTTAAAACCCAGTTTTGCCATGAGAGTCCACCATACCTACCTATGGATTGAGTAAGATCCTTCAAGTAAGTTGTCATGCTGCAAGCAATAAAAATTGCTCTCTAAATATGTATGAGTTATTAGTGCGAAGAAAATAAGCTTTATACGATTGTGTGATATGGAAGTAATAAAGCGACGGACTGCATAATAAAGGTTCATATCACAAGTGGCAATATAAAGTGACATTCCTTTGCATTAAGATTTTGTGCATCCAACCCTAAAAGCACATGACAACCTCTGCTTCCCTCTACGAAGGGCCTATCTTTTACTTTATGTCTTTTTCTTTATGCAAGAGTCAAGGTGATCTTCACCTTTCCCTTTTTCATTTTATACTTTGGCAAGCACCTCGTGTTGGAAAGATCCTGATATATATATATCCAATTGGATGCAAGTTAGCATGAACTATTATTGTTGACATCACCCAAAGGTGAATATGTTGGGAGGCGAAACTATAAGCCCCTATCTTTCTCAGTGTCCGATTAAAACTCCATAACCATAAGTATTGCATGAGTGTTAGCAATCGTAGAAGACTATATGATAGTTGAGTATGTGGACTTGCTCAAAAGCTCTATTCTTGACTCTTTATGATGTTATGATAAATTGCAATTGCTACAATGACTGAGATTATAGTTTGCTAGTTGTCAATAAAGTTTATGATCCATACTTGACATTGTGAATAGATTGTTACTTGAACATAAGAAATCATATGACAAAATCTATATATGTTGCTGTTATAATAATGATCATGATGCCCTCATGTCCGTATTTTATTTTTATCGATACCTCTATCTCTAAACATGTGCACATATTTTTCGATTTCGGCTTCCGCTTGAGGACAAGCGAGGTCTAAGCTTGGGGGAGTTGATACGTCCATTTTGCATCATGCTTTTATATCAATATTTATTGCATTATGGGCTGTTATTACACATTATGTCACAATACTTATGGCTATTCTCTCTTATTTTACAAGGTTTATCAGGAAGAGGGAGAATGCCGGCAGCTGGGATTCTGGCTGGAAAAGGAGCAAATATTGGAAACCTATTCTGCACAACTCCAAAAATCCTGAAACTCCACGGAAGTCTTTTTTGGAATTAATAAGAATTATTGAGCGAAGAAAATACCAGAGGGGGCCACACCCTGGCCAGGAGGGTGGGGGGGGGTGCGCCACCCCCCTACTGGGCATGCCCCCTGTCTCCTGGGCCCCCTGGTGGCCCTTCGGTGCCCATCTTCTGCTATATGAAGGCTTTTACCCTGGAAAAAAAAAGCATAAGCAAGCTTACGGGACGAAACTCCGCCGCCACGAGGCGGAACCTTGGCGGAACCAATCTAGGGCTCCGGCGGAGCTGTTCTACCGGGGAAACTTCCCTCCGGGAGGGGGAAATTATCACCATCGTCATCACTAACGATCCTCTCATCGGGAGGGGGTCAATCTCCATCAACATCTTCACCAGCACCATCTCCTCTCAAAACCCTAGTTCATCTCGTATCCAATCTTGTATCAAAACCACAAATTGGTACCTGTGGGTTGCTAGTAGTGTTGATTACTCCTTGTAGTTGATGCTAAATGGTTTACTTGGTGGAAGATCATATGTTCAGATCCTTAATGCATATTAATACTCCTCTGATTATGAACATGAATATGCTTTGTGAGTAGTTACGTTTGTTCCTGAGGACATGGGTGAAGTCTTGCTATTAGTAGTCATGTGAATTTGGTATTCGTTCAATATTTTGATGAGATGTATGTTGTCTCTCCTCTAGTGGTGTTATGTGAACGTTGACTACATGACACTTCACCATTATTTGGGCCTAGAGGAAGGCATTGGGAAGTAATAAGTAGATGATGGGTTGCTAGAGTGACAGAAGCTTAAACCCTAGTTTATGCGTTGCTTCGTAAGGGGCTGATTTGGATCCACTAGTTTCATGCTATGGTTAGGTTTACCTTAATACTTCTTTTGTAGTTGCGGATGCTTGCAATAGGGGTTAATCATAAGTGGGATGCTTGTCCAAGAAAGGGCAGTACCCAAGCACCGGTCCACCCACATATCAAATTATCAAAGTACCGAACGCGAATCATATGAGCATGATGAAAACTAGCTTGACGATAATTCCCATGTGTCCTCGGGAGCACTTTTCTCATTATGAAAAATTTTCTACGCTTGTCGTTTGCTACAAAAAGCATTGGGCCACCTTGCTGCACTTTATTTACTTTCATTGCTTGTTGCCCGTTACAAATTATCTTATCACAAAACTATCTGTTACCTACAATTTCAGTGCTTGCAGAGAATACCTTACTGAAAACCGCTTGTCATTTCCTTCTGCTCCTCGTTGGGTTCAACACTCTTACTTATCGAAAGGACTACGATAGATCCCCTATACTTGTGGGTCATCTTCCACCTTCGCCTCCACCGCCGCCCCCGGCCAGCGGCGCGATGCGCGACAACGCCTACCCAGACCAGAACGCGGCCTACGTCGTCTTCACCAGCCTCGGCGATGATAAGCGAAGCGAGCGCCTCCTTCGGCAGGAGGTGAACACTTTCATCTCGGCCAAACCAGAGTTCATGCACTGGTTGGACCGCCCGGTCACCTGGACCCGGGAAGACCACCCGACTATCATGCCAAATCTGGGTGGCTACACCCTCGTCCTCAACCCCACCATTGTCGCACGGCGCACGTGCAAGTTTTCCCGAGTCGTCATCGACGGTGCAGCAGTATCAACATCCTATACCGCGACATGATGACCAAGTTCGGCCTCGAGGCCAAGGACCTGGAGCCGACCCGGACGATCTTCCACAGCATCGTCCCCGGCCTCTCCTGCTCTCCCATTGGCTGGGTCCGACTCGACGTCCTGTTCGGCGGCAGCAACCATTTCCGGCGCGAGCCAATATGGTTCGAGGTGGTGGACCTGTCCAGTGCGTACCACGCGTTGCTGGGCCGACCCGCACTCGCCAAATTCATGGCGGTCCCCCACTACGCATATCTGAAGATGAAGATGCCGCCTCCCGACTCGAGCACTGGCGCATGCATTTCGACGGGTCCAAGATGCGACTCGGCCTGGGGGCCGACATCATGCTGTCATCCCCAAAGGGCCACCGACTCCGCTATGCACTCCAGATCCACTTCGCCGCCTCCAACAACGTCACCGAGTACGAAGCCCTTGTGCACGGCCTCCGACTTGCCAAGGAACTCGGCATCCAGCACATCCTGTGCTACAGCAACTCAGACCTGGTGGTGCAGCAGTGCTCTGACGAGTGGGACGCCCGCGACTCCAACATGGCAAGCTACCGTTTCCTCGTGCAGAAGCTGTCTGGGTCCTTCCAGGGCTGCGAGTTCCTCCATGTTCTGCGGGCGGAGAACGAAGCGGCCGACACGCTCGCCAAGATCGCCTCGTCCCGGCAGTCCATCCCGTCTGGCGTCTCCCTCGAGCACCAGCACAAGCCGTCCGTCAAGCCATCGCCGGACTCTAAGTCCATCCACGTTCCAGACGACCCTAACGCATCTCAACCCGGCTCGGGGGCTGCTGAACCCGGCCCGGGGACTGCTGAACCCGACCTGGGGGCTGCTCAGCTCAACCCGGCCACCGTCGCCCCGGACCCGACCGTCACGATCCCCGACCCGGGGGCTGCTCAACCCGGCTCGAGGGCTGCCGACCCGGCCACCGTCACCCCGGACCCGGCCGTCGCCATCCCCGACCCGGGGGCTGCTCAACCCAGCTCGGGGGCTGCCGACTCGGAACCCGCCCTAGTGGCCGTCTTCGCCGTGGTGACGGCTCCGTCTTGGGCCCTGCCAATCTCAGAATTCCTGGAGATCGGGGTTCTCCCCATGGATGAGACCGAAGCCCGGCAAGTGCAGCGTCAGACGTCCGCCTACAACATCATCAACAACAAGCTCATCAAATGCAGCTCCACCAACGTGTTGCAGCGCTGTGTCGAGCAGGAGCAGGGCATCGACATCCTCCTCGACATACACCAGGGCGAACGTGGGCACCACGTCGCGTCGCGGTCCCTGGTGGCCAAGGCTTTCCGCCACAGTTTCTACTGGCCCACGGCCCTCCAAGATGCCGAATCGCTCGTTCTCAAGTGAGAGGGATGCCAGCGGTTCAGCAAGCGCAGCCATCAGCCGGCGTCAGCACTCCGCACCATCCCGAACGCCTGGCCCTTCGCAGTCTGAGGACTCGACATGGTGGGACCCTTCAAAACCGCCAGAGGCGGCATGGCACATCTGCTGGTGGTGGTGGACAAGTTCGCTAAGTGGATCGAAGCATGACCAATCAAGAAACTGGACTGGTCAACAGTCGTCCGGTTCATCAAAGACATAGCAGTTCGCTATGGCATGCTGAACAACATCATCATGGACAACGGCACCAACTTCGCCAAGGGCGCGCTCGAGCAATACTATTCCGTATCTGGCCATCCGCCTCGACGTGGCCTCCGTTGCACACCCACAGTCCAACGAGTAGGTGAGCGGGCCAACAGCCTCATCCTGTCCGGCATCAAGCCGCGGCTCGTCGAGCCACTGATCCGCTCACCCGGCAGTTGGCTCGACGAGTTGCCAGCCGTTCTCTGGAGTCTCTGAACCACGCCGAATCAGTCTACCGGGTTCACCCCGTTCTTCCTCGTCTATGGAGCCGAAGCCATCATCCCGACCGACGTCGAGTTCGACTCGCCGCGTGTCATGATGTACACCGAAGCCGAAGCCAAAGAAGCCCGCGAAGACGGCGTCGACCTACTCGAAGAAGCCCGCCTCCTGGCGCTCAGCCGTTCAGCCATCTACCAGCAAGGCCTGAGGCACTACCAGAACAAGAAGATCAAGCCCCTTGCGTTCTGCGAAGGCGACCTCGTCCTCCGACTCGTCCAAGAGCAAGCCGACCAGCACAAGCTATCCCCTCCATGGGAGGTCCCATTCATCATGAGCCGGGCCTTGCGCGACCGCAATGCCTACTACCTCATCGATGCATGCAAGTCAAACAAGCGCAAGAGAGACACCGCCGGTGAAGAAACGACCCGGCCGTGGAACGCGGAACTCCTCCACCCATTTTACAGTTAGCCGCACGAGTGTATGTATCGTCGCCTTTTGTAAACGCATGAAACTATGGGGTCCTCGAACGAGACTCGGGGGCTGCCTTTTGTCGACCAAATTATTGTGTCCCTACTTTTTTGCATCACTATGCTCCTGAACCCGGCCACTGGTCCGACTCGGTCGACCCGGAGGCTCGGGGGCTGGCCGGCTTGATCACCACCCCGCCGCCTTACTTGGTGATTCCTGATGCACTAAGGACGCCGCGGCCCCCACTTCGGCCTAAGCCACAAACCCAACTTTGGTTGTCGGCTAGCAAGCACAACGGGCCAGAGCTCCTGCGCACTCCAAACGCCAAGTCAAAGGCTGTCGGGTCGACCAACCCGGCCCGTCACTCAAAAAATAAAAATAAACAGCCACACGACTGGCTGCTAGCCAACCAGCTCCACTAGGTTGCCGCCAGCCAGCCTAGTGGGTGTTTCGCTCGTGCTCAACGTTTTGAAAAACCTAAGTACTGCGCGCTCCTCTCAAAGAGCCGAACTCCTTGTCATGGACCGGAGCCTCGGCCGTCTGACTCGTGGGGGGGGGGGGAGGAGGTTTGAGAAAGGAAACACGCAAGAAATCAGTTCAAAAAATGAAACGCAAGAGTACAAACATTCACGACATATACACATAAATATTTAAAGGCCCACGGCCAGAGTTCATTACACCCAGAAACCCCCAGCGGGTGGGTGGACCTTCTACCTAACAGACTCTACCAAGACATCTCAGGCACCTCTAGCATCGGGTCGCGACGTCGAAGGCTCTCCCCTAGCGGCCTCCGGGTCCAGCAAGGTACCAGTGTCCTCCTCGGCACCCCCATCACGGTAGACGCCCGTCTCCTCGGAGCTGCCCTCCGGATCATGAAGAACCAGCCCGTAGTCATCGCCAGCTATGACTCCGCCATCTTTCGCCCGTTCCGGGTGGAACTCGTCATGGAAGGAGAACTCGGTGATGTAGCTGGCCCGGGAGGCGATCCGGCCGGCCTGCTCCTGCAGCTGCTGCTCCGAGCTGGCCCGCTGGCCATCAACGCGTCCAGTTGTAGGTCCGGGTGCCAGGACAGCGTGAACCGGAGCGCCATCTCAGCACCGGCACAAGTGGCAGAGACGCGCCACTCGTGAAGCCGGTCCGGCCCCATCTCCAGCCGGCACGCTAGGCGCGTGAAGCTGCTTGGCTCGACGGAGCCCGCCCAAAGGACCATCGTCAGCGCTGTGCCGGCCTGGGACAGCCGCCCCATCTGCTTCCCTAGGACCCGCAGGCGGGCCTAGGCAGCGGTCATGATTTTCGGGAAGGTCCATGCCACCTGCGGGTCCGTCCCGGATCCGACGACTCCTGACGGGTCATGCTGGAAGCGGCCGGCTTCCTCCGCCAGCTGATGTGTCTTCGAGAAGGCCCCTGCCAAAAAACGAAGCAAATCAAGAAAAAGGACAACAAGGATGAAAAGCCGAATCCCAACCCGGCAAAATGCGAGAAAAGCACTTACTGGAGAAGGATTCTTCCAGGTGTTGCACTTTAAGCAACGTACCGCGCCGCTCCCGATCAATGGTGTGGTTGCGCTCCTAAAGCGCCTTCTCCAAGTCGGCCGCCTTGGCAAGGGCCTGTCGGTGTTCTGGGAACGGGGGTCCCCAGACTTGCTTGCCTGCGGCTCGCGGCGTGGCTCAGCAGTGGCCCAGTACGACCCGTCTTCATCAACCCAAGTTCAAGACCCTCGCGAGGGGCCAAGCCTCACGGGGTAGACGACACAAGGCTTTCTCAGGGGCGACCTCATCAGGCAGGCTCACGAGGAGGCAGAGAGATCAAGGCAAGGAGTACCTCGCGAGGTGCTCGTGACGCAAGCCATGACGATCGAGACCAGGCGGGTGCCAGCATGCGCAGTGTCCTTGTTTCCTCTTTGGTGCAAAGGGGGCAAGCGCAGGTGCGGAGTACCAAGGCATCAAGCAAAGGTTTCCATATTGGTGCAACGAGACGAAGACCAGCAGAGCGGCAGGACGGAGGTCACCGTGGAGCCCAATACGGCGTCATCACCAGTGCCTTTGGCAGCCGAAGACCACCTTTAGTCAGGATAGCTTGTACTAGCTGTCCCCTTAAAAAATGGCCGTTGTTGGCTCCCTTCCCACTCAATATTTGGGAAGAGGACCAGGGCCTCTATAAATAGAGACAACCACCACAGTAGAAGGCATCTGGATCTCATCTAGAGCCAACAGAGACGGATCAATTCCTCTCCAAGCACACCACCACAAGAACACTCCTTGCGAGGTTGTTCTTCCTATGTACTGTTCATCATCAGCCCCAAAGGCAATCCACCACACCACACACTGGATTAGGGTATTACACCACAACGGTGGCCCGAACCAGTATAAACCTCGTGTCCCTTGTGTTGTTCATCGTGCTAGTTTAGAATCGCGGCGAGGTTTTGGGCCTGAATCGGTAGAGAGAAGATCTTTGTGCGCACCCCAGAGTTCGAACCTTAAGGGTTTTGGCGGAACCCGATATCCGACATTTGGCGCGCCAGTTAGGGGTGCGCCGGAATCCTCTTTCCGCCGATCTGCGTTCCACTGCTTCGTCACATCCATGTCCAGTGACCCGACGACCAACGCCGACCGCTGGGCGGCATGGCCTATCCATGCCGCGCCACCTGCCCAAGGTGACATCAACCCCGCGCCCCAGGCAGCCCGCCCTCCGCACACCCGACGGGAACAAGCGAACATGAAGGTTGCGCTCACAGTGGCCCGGGAGCTGCTACGGTGCAGGCTGCAGGAGAGCGGCCATTACATGCTGCAGGAGCGCGCGCCGAGCTCCTGGATGCCGCAGCTTCGAGGGCGCCTCCTTTCTGCGTCCAGCTTCCACCCTAGGCCCCAGGCGGATCATGTGGCGGGCCCATCCGCGCCCACGTGCCCTCAGGCGTGCCCCAAGGCTTCATCAACACCAGCTCGACCATCAGTGCCGGGCGTCAAGCTGCACCAGCACCACCCCCGGTGAGCGAGGGCATGCGCATCGCTGCCTACAGCGCGGGCGGGCCGCCGCCCTATCACCTTCAAGATAGTGCTTCGGTCCAAGTCGCATGGAGCGCGGGGCACTACAGCGAAGTCTTCGGGGTGGCGACCTCGGAGGCTTACATGCCCCACATGGTGGATCGGGAATATGCATTGGAAGACGACCATGGCTCGTTTCTCGGGCCAGACTGGGAGGAAGAGACGCCAGAAGCCGAGCCCTTTCAGGAGCCTCAAGGAAGCCTCACCGACCACGCTGGCGGCAGCAGCTATCGGGTACTGCTAATTTCTCAGGAGCAAGCTTATGCTAACAATGGGTCGCAGGAAGTTTAGGTCACTGCGGCAGAAGGTTGCCCCAGCTCGGCAGCCTCCCTTCCACCGGGAGGGGCACACTGGGGGCTGCAGGAGAGGAGCCGAGAGCCAGGCCCCTCTCAACGACGCACGGAGCAAGGTGTTTCCCGGAGGTAGGCCCTCTGCTGGGGAGGTGCTGCAAAGCCTCCCCCAGTAGAGGACCCGTGGTCATCGGGGGAACCGCTGGCATCCCCTTTCCCTCATTGGCGTCGTCCTTGGTTTTCGGTCGCCATCAATGGTGGTCGAGGATGGCGCAAGGCAGGGCCCTTGTCTGGCGATATGAAGCAAGGCCGGTACCTGTGAAGAAGGCCCAGTGCCTGTGAAGCTCGCCGCCGGTGACACTCTCACGTAATAATGAGTTGGGGCTGTACACGCCCCGGAGTCTCCAGAGAGCCGCCCTCGGGCCTCGGGGGCTCCCTCCCACGCCCAGTGGCAGCACTTAGCTCCGCGATTGTGAGAAGACGTCGAAGACTAGATTAGGTGCCGGACGCGGCCTTTTGCTTTTTGCCCCCCCTTTTATGTGTTCGAGCTTCCTTGCATCGGATTTAAGTTGAAATTGGATTTGTGTTTGCGTGTGCGGGAGGGGTGTCTTGTCTCGTTCGTGTGTTTTCTTGCATTCTGGTTTCTGCCCTGATCCGGAGTTCGCACCAGCCGCCTCCCCCTCGCGAGCCTCTCGCAAGCGGGGCTGGGCTCAGCCCACACGCGCATGCCATCTCGCGGCCAGCACTCACTCTCGCGAGGCTCTCACCACTTGGTCAGCAGGTCCCCCAGAGGACCCTCGGAGAATCACAGCCTCAGAAGCCTACTCAAGGCTCGCCCGGGCTAAAGGATAAATAGCAGGGGGGACACAGGGTCACTCGGACATATCGCTCACCGCATCCTCTTGGTCATCTCCAGAGGCATCACTGGTGCCGCTGTCACTGTCACTGGCATCGCCATCGCCGCCATCGGCGCCATCTTCGCCATAATTCACCATGTCACCTTCATCCATAGCAACTATCACCCCGTCATCATCAGAAGCGAAGGCGCTGACAAGTGCATCCACATTGTCCTCCACCCACCGCGCCAGGTCGCCTCGAACGGCCACGGGCACCGGAGCGATGACGACGTCAAAGTCGAAGTGGGGATCTCTATCCTGAAGATGGCTAAAGACATGGGAGAATGCACACCCGAGCAGGCTGCGGCTCCTCTCTTCGACAAGCTAGCGAGCTCTCTTAGAGCGGTTCTCCAGATGCGTCACCACGTTAGTGAAGAACTGGAGATGACCGGCATAGTTGGTCACATGGGGTTGCAGAGAGTTCACGTCGTAGATATTGCCTAGGGCCGCGTTGGCCCGGTCCCTGAGCGCTTGGAGCATGGGGCCATGCATCTGCTCCAGCGTCTGCCGCTGGTGAATCTCTTCTCTGTTCTGCAGCGCAATGGACTCGGCATCATCGACCCTCCGTTGAAGAAGAAGCAGCTTGGTACAGGAGGAGGCCAACTCAACCTGCCGCGAGACCAGGGCGGCTACGGTGGCCTCCACGCGCTGCATCGCTTCGATCAGCTTGGACCTGAGGGCGATAGTCCTACTCACAACCTCGGCTTCAATCAGATCCAACCTCTCGTCATACTCGCGCACAAGACCCACGCAAACTTCCGTCATGCAGCGGTCGACCTCTTCTTGGATTCGAGCCTCCCGCGCGCCAACATCGTCCTCCGCCTGTGTAACTTGGCGCTCCCTCATCTCCAACCGATCAAGGTCGAGGTTGCGCTCGGCGGCCTCCAGCGTCAGCGCTTCTTCACGCCTCCGGAGCCCCTCCTCCTTGATGGGCGTCCCCTTCAGTGATGCAAGGGCAGCCTGGCGCAGCTCCACTTGCTGCTCCAGGGAAGTACTCCAGGCTTGGAGCTTCCATGCATGCTTCTTCGCGATCACGCGTCGTTGGTCTGCTTCCCGAGCCTCCTCAATAGCTCGGGAGCAGGCCTTCGTGAGGCCGCGAGGGATGCTTCGGCCTTCGTGTTGTCAAGCTCGCGCTGATGATGCGCAAGGTTGATTGCCACCTTCAGCTTGTGCCGCTCCTCAATCAGCCATAGGCCCTCGGCTTCAAGACATGCATCCACGTCCGCGAGCTCTCCACCAAGTTGGCCCATCGTGTCCATCGCCTTTCGGAGGAACTCTCGGCGGATGATGTTGCGCTCCCGCGCTCGATTGAGCACGTCATCGATATCATCCTCCATCGTCGGCGTTGGCAGTGGGCCCTGAAGCGTTCGCCCCCTCTCGGCAGGGGGCTGGGGGCTGTCGCCCCCACAATCGCCAGGCAGGCTCTATGAGGGGCCCAGGCTGGCGCTGATCCATCCCCAGAAGAAGAGCCAAGGACCGACTTCAACCATTCGCCGTCCATGATCAGAGGAGGAGCCTGGGGCAGGCTAGCCGCGCCCCGGGTGAGGCCGCGAAGGAAAGGCGGCAAGGGCATAGGCTCAAGGCACCATGCGGGCCGGCTTACTTCTCCGGCCGAACTCGCATCAGGGGCAGCACGCAGGCTCGGGACGCTCAAGGCCAGCAATGGAGGCGAGGCCGGAGGAAGTTGCTTCTTGGCAGACTCCGCAACTTGGCAGGAGGGATCCTGAAGGGCCACAGTTAGGAAAAGGACCAGCGATCGAGGAATTACAAGAATGAGGTACTTACTCATCTATGGCGAAGTACTTCCTATGCTTCAACGGACGGCAGGGGCGCTCTCTCCCACTCGAAGACTCCTTCCTCTTGCGGAGGGCGTCGAAGTCTATGCGGAACCGACCCAAGCTCTCAACGTGAGGGCCGGCGCGTGGCGCAGACGAAGAAGCGCCTGGGCAGCCTGCCTCAGGGGCGCGAAGCTGAGAGGAGCGGTCAGGCACCACTTCTTGGTGGCCTGCCAAGGCCTCGGGGGCTCTGGCTTCGGGAGCCGCAGGTTGCGCCCCCTCATCAACGACCGCCTCAGGACGGGCTTCGCAAGCTCTGGAGGACGATACCTCGGGGGCCCCGTGCGACATCGACATCTCGACACCAGAGCCTCCAGCCTCCATTGATGCTTGCCTCCCTGCACCCCCTTGTCGGATATCGTGTTCCGGCAAAACCCTTAAGGTTTGAACTCTGGGGTGCGCACGAAGATCTACTCCCTACCGATCCACGTCCCAACACCTCACCGCGAATCTAAGCTACATGATGAACAACACAAGGGACACAAGGTTTATACTGGTTCGGGCCACCGTTGTGGTGTAATACCCTAATCCAGTATGTGGTGTGGTGGATAGCCTCTGGGGCTGATGATGAACATTACAGAGGAAGAACAGCCTCGTGAGGGGTGTTCTTGAGCTGGCGCGGTGTACTACTTGGGTGGATTCGATCCCTGTTGGCTTTAGGTGAGATCCTGATGCCTTCTACTGTGTGGCTATCTCTATTTATAGGGGCCCTAGTCCTCTTCCCAAATATTGAGCGGGAAGGGAGCCAACAACGGCCATTTTGAAGTGGGAAAGCTAGTACAAGCTATCCTGACTAAAGTTGGTCTTCGACTGCCAAAGGCACTGGCGATGACGCCGTCTTGGGCTCCATGGTGACCTCCATCCTGCCGCTCTGCTGGTCTTGGTCTCGTTGCACCAATATGGAAACCGTTGCTTGAGGCCTTGGTACTCCGCGCCTGCGCTTGCCCCCTTTGCACCAAAGAGGAAACGAGGACACTGCATCGGTTGGTGCCCGCCTGGTCTCGATCGTCATGGCTTCCGTCATGAGCACCTCGCGAGGTACTCCTTCACTACAAAAAAATACACTTCTGTGATGATACGTGTTTGTCACAGTAGGTCGCATTTTTTTCATGCATGTACATCCATGACAAATTTATGATAGAATCAAGATAGTCATACCTATGCTGTCGTAGAAGTGTTCCATGACATTACCAAAATTATCATCATGGAAGTGTCCACTTCCATGATGATAAATCGCGCGTCACAGAAGTGCTTTTGTCAAGGGTGACCGACACGTGGCATCCACCGTAACGGAACGCCGTTAAGCTATCGGGTCGAGTTTTGGATCCGATAACCCATTAACAGCCCCGACCAATGGGGATTTTCCATGTGTAAAATCATCATTGGCTGGAGGAAACACGTGTCGGCTCATCATTGGGACAAATGTCATCCACTCACTGGACAGAAAGCGCCTATGATACGTCGACACGTGGCATGGCCCAACAGTGACCCATTCCCGTGAAAAGGCCGGCCCGTTTGACTTGGTCAAAAGCTAGCGGGCCGGCCCATGGAAAGCGTGTTAACGACTTGTTAGCATATAGCCCATTTACAACCCGCTAACCCAAGGCCCGTTATGCCCTATGTGAATTAGGCCCAGTAGCGTCATCTGGGCCATCCAATATGATTCCAGCACGTTTTCACTTCTGGCCCATGTATGGCCCTTGACGTCTTTTGGCCCATATGAGGCCCTTTGTAACTCTTGGCCCATTAGCGGCCCATGTTGAAACTAGGCCGTAATGAACAATGTATTACTTTACACCCATTAACGGTCCGCGGTGAAACTGGCCCGCAATGAACAACGTAACACTTTATACCCATTAATGGGCGGTTATTCCGTTGGGCCGTTTCCAGCCCAAGTTAACTTTCGGCCTTCTGAGGGCCCATTTATTCTTGGGCTCATTTGCAGCATTCGGTTACTTACGGCCCGTTACTGTCATTTTCTGCTTGTGGGCCAAATTCAGCCCGTCGTTACAGTCGGCCCGTTTGTGGTCCGTTAGTCTGTTGGGTCATTTTCATAGCATCACCAAACACAGCCTATTAGCGGCCCGTTATGGTCAGCCCATAAAACGTACGATTTCCATTATAGGCCCGTCTATGGCCCATTAAAGGCCCGTACAAGACCCATAAATGAGTCAGTGGCCCATGGATCCTACGTGACGTAGAAGGCCCATGGATCCTGCGAGACGTAGAAGGCCCATGGATCCTGCGAGATGTAGAAGGCCCATGGATCCTGCGAGGCATAGAAGGCCCATGGATCCTGCGACCCGTGAAGGGCCATGGTCGGGCGAGTTGGCCCCCGTTTGAATGATATAGCATATTCAAAGAATTATCCTACTCAATACTATCACCTCTAAAAAGCACACACTATACAACAAAGATATCAAGGCAAAGAAAGGTAGAATAATCCTACACTATACAATAAAGAAATTACAGCCGATTATACTCACTGGGCATTATGGTTTGGCACAGGTGATAATAAAGCATACACAAACAGGAAATTACATACACTGGGCAAATACAACTCATACATCATGGACACGCATCAACTTAACTCCATTTGAACTATAATCTCTTCAGAAAATAGGATTGGCCGGATTCAGATAGCACAAATTTCAGTCTGCAAAATCTCCAATTCCTTCATGGTTACCTTGGTGTCTTGTTTCATTTTTTTGACTCCTGCATCTAATACCTGCATGTCCAGTCTCAACTTGTTGATTATACGTTGACAATCATGTACATGTTGTCTTGCCGCCTCTAGTTGATGCTCAAGAACATCAGCACATTCCAATTCCAATCCATAATCATTCGGTAACAGCCATGCCGCACTGCTCACAAATTTTTGTGTTGATGTCACTTCATCCTGAAATGTTTCTGTAAGTACACATGACTAGGGCAAAAATATAGTTACAACAGTGAAGCGAACAAGACACTATTTTGTACTACATGGCAAAACAATACTAACAATAATGGTACATGTCACTTTCACACAAAAAATATTACACGTCATGAAGCATAAGCAGGTGATATTTTAAAAATTATAAAAAAGATAGTTTGTCCAGCCTGCACACAGAAATCCCTCTTAGCTCACCAGAGGAGCATGATGTTGGGGCCCAATCGAAAACACAGACAAGTTACAAATTTAGACAACACGTTGCGTATAAGTAAGCAAGCAGTTGGCCATTCTGTACCTCAATTAAAGTCTTAGGGAGCATAATGAACAGCAGAGGGTTTCATACAAACATACTACAGCAGGCAAAACTATGCAATCATTAGCATAGTATAAACTAGATTGTGAGCCTCATGCAATAATAGTTGGTTAATAGACTTCAAAGCTTCAGGCACACTTCGGCAGAGTAATTAAATGGTAATGCCTTTAATTATGTCAACTAATAGTGATACAAGTACCGAACATCAGGCATAATTAGTTGGGCATCTCATTAAGTGAGGACAAATAAAGCAATTGAAAAGAGAAAATTAACTATGCCTGAAACAAACAAGGAATTGAACTTTTGAGTTGCATACAGTGACTTACTATAGCAGGTTGAAGAGGCTCAGCGCATCTCCTACTTCTCTTGCAAGGCTCCTTCCTAACATCTTGTACTTGGAAATCCTCAATCTTATCTTCATTGCACCCCCTCTGCAAGGTGACACAAACTAGTTACTCGTCTCCTTGGAAGATAAATATGCATACTTTCCAGTCTGTGAACACAAAAGGATGAGATTATAACAAAACAACACCACATAATGAAACATGCTGCATCTCTTGCACTTGCACACAATGAAATGAGCATTTACTATGTCTGCACTATGTAAAAACTAGGCATACCTTCGAACTAGATCTCCAGGTACTCTTGGAGAGCCTACTGTAGTGTACAGCCAAACCTTTATGTCACCTATGAGTTAGACAAGGCCCCACTACAGCAGCCCTTAGTGTTTAAATCGTTGACAAGCTCTGTTAGAGTGTTAGGTCAAGAACATCAAGCAATCAAAGCAAGCAGTCCTAGTATGGCTGGCTGATGCAAACAAGCAATTGAACAGATGTGTGAGCAAATCTTACATATCAAGAAAAGAAGCAAAGAAGGAGGCTTAAAGACCATCACTTGACTGACCAAATTTAAGGGGCATTTAAACATCATGTGCAATGTATGAACTAACATAAACATTGCATATTCCAGATTCTACAATGGAATGCACATGTAATAGGTTATGCCATGTATGATGATGCCTAAATGTACAGGTAGCAAGCATGAGTGATTCATCATTGCACGCACAATTGAACTGCAAGTTAAGGGCCAGTTCGATTCTGCCTTTTCAGGGCATATTGTCAAAATAAGCCATAAAAGATGTAAAGAAGTCATTTTTGAGTTATGGGCTTGGGCTTAACTAATTTCGCTTTGGAGGGGGGTGTTTCAGGTAGAACCTCACTAAAAATTGAAGGGAAGGGGAATAGTGAAATGACTCTATTGTCTGCCTATATTACACTCAATATGCAACTGCTGACGCCCGTGTCACACCTGAACCTCAAGTAAAAACAAACACGCAAGCATTCATTGCCCTGCCCGCTTGCATCTCCTCTCCCCTTTCCCTCTACCTTGATCCCCTGCCTATAACACTAGGGTTCCTCTAGCGAGCCGTCGCCACTGGTCCAATCTGGCCTGGTCCTCGATGATGCTATGTTCAGCTAGGCTACATGGCCGGCGGATAGGGGCAAATCTCCCTGGCTGCTCCTCCCTCTGGCGTCGCCCCTCATTCTCATGGTCTCCAGTAGCTGCTCCACTGTGGTTCGTCCAACGCACTACTCTGGCGGGCGCTGCACAACTACGGCTGATGCCACACTTCAGCAGAAGGCACCTTGTTCCCCTACCCTCCTCCCAGGCCATGGCCTTGAGGTGTTGTTGAAGGATGAGATCATCCAACAAGGTGAGGATCTCCTCTGATTTTTTGCCAAATTTTCATTCTGATCCACTATACGATGAATTGCTATGAGCTGCTTCTGCTGCTGCTATATGATGCATTGCTATGAGTTGCTCCTGCTGCTGCTATATGATGAATTGCTATGAGCTGCTGCTGCTGTATGACGAGTTGCTATGAGCTGCTGCTGCTATATTATGAATTGCTATGAGCTGCTGCTGCTGCTGCTATATGATGAGTTGCTACAAGCTGCTCCTGCTGCTGCTATATGATGAATTGCTATGAGCTGCTCCTGCTGCTGCTATATCATGAATTGCTATGAGCTGCTCCTGCTGCTGCTATATCATGAATTGCTATGAGATGCTGCTGGTATATGATGAATTGCAGACTGCTGCTGCTGTATGATGAGTTGCTATGAGCTGCTGCTTCTGCTGCTATATGATGCTTTCAGGTGGTGCTGCTATATGATAATAACCAGCCACTTGGACCATCAAATTTCAATAAATAATTGTTCTTCATTTAAATGTGGGTCATGCGTTTTTTGTTTAAATTAGGCAATGGGGTCTCTATGGAAAACATTGACCAAAGTAGATTGTGCCAAGTAGATGGTATCTTTGTATTTGCAGTTTGAGAAAATAGTGATGGTCTATTTTCCTATCATATTAATTACTGCACTGGGTTCAATTTGTGATGTTTGCAAGTAAAATTAATTTCCATATGGGCAGCAAAATGAAAAATATATAATGCAATCTAGACTTTCCACTGATCATACCAAAGATAAGCTGAAAACGCAATGAAAAGAACTGGTTGGCGTATTACATGGAGCTTATATTCACGGGTGCTTATTTTCTTAGGATAACTCGTAATAACTGTCCCTAAGAAACTTGGCTAATAGAACTGGCACACAAATAACATGTCATGATGATTGCAATGGAGGAGTGACGTACCATAGCACACTGTATAGGCTCACCACTGCCTCTCCTTTTTTTGCGATGTTCCATGAAATTGCCACATACATCTTGTACTTTTTCATTGTGTAACCCTATCTGCAAGTAGACACGGCTAATTTCAGACATCTCTACATGATACTACATTGCATATCCCTTGCGCATATTTAAACCACCAATTAACAATTGTGTGCGTACCATAAACTAGACATGACTCTATATGCTGGACTAGCAGGCACTCTAAAGGAGCCTAATGTAGTGCACTGGAATTCCTACATGCCACCTACGATTTTGTGTAATGTACTGCCCCTGTTCCTACATATATGTCCTTGTAGAGATTCTAGTATGGACCACATACAGATGTATATAGATGCATTTTCGAGTGTAGATTCACTCATTTTGCTCCGTATGTAGCCTATAGTGGAATCTCTAAAAAACTTATATTTAGGAACGGAGGTACGAGGTAGTACCATGTATGACATCTAGATATCTAATTTAGCAGCCAGTAGTAGAAATCATTGTCTGCACAAAGGGATTACTGGTCGAAAATCCTAGCAAAGCGCGCTGGCAGGCACAGAACAATACAAGAGAGAGAGACGCACTTACAAGATCGTAGCAATGCCTCAGTCCAGCATCTTGGTTGGCCAAGCTGTTAGATCCAGAAGAAACATCGTCCTTGTAGTTTTTGCCAGCTGCATAACAGGTAACAGCGGCCGGTTAGTATATTTGAAGTGCATCGGAAGGTGATGCTGGACGGGTTAAAAGGTGACAAGTACCTAGGCCGTGGCGGGTGCTTGGCATCTCTCCAGACGGTGGGAATCATGTTACAAACGTCGAGGGTGATGATGCTGCGCTGGCTGTCGGGGTCCAGTAAGGAGATCTAGAACCGTTGAGTAGGGTGTTTGTGGAGCGGCTCCGGTAGGGTGGACTACGGTGTGGGCGAAGCGGATCTGTGGCCGTCGACAAGGGCGTAGGTGAAGTTGCTTCGGTGGTTGGGTTAAGGATGGTGTCGACGACGCGGATCTATGGTCGTGGACGGGGCGACAGAAGCTGCTCCGATGGTTGGGTTAAGGATGGTGTCGATGATGCGGATCTGCGGCCGTGGACGAGGCGTCAGAAGCTACTCCGGTGGTTGGGTTAAGGGTGGTGTCGACGATGCGGATCTGCGGCCGTGGATGGGGCGTCAGAAGCTGCTCCGGTAGGTTGGATGAGGGTGCGAGGAAGCGGATCTGAGTCCGTGGACTTGTGAGTTGGCAAAGCGGCCCCGGTAGGGTTGAGAATGGTATAGGCGAAGCTACTCCGGTAGGGTTGATGATGGTGTCAGCGAAGCGGCTCCGGTAGGGTTGAGGAAGGTGTCAGCGAAGCGGCTCCGGTAGGGTTGAGGAAGGTGTCAGCGAAGCGGCTCCGGTAGGGTTGAGGAAGGTGTCGGCGAAGAGAATCAGAGGCCGTCGACGGGGGCGTCGGTGGGGCGGCTCCGGGGTGTGTGGATGAAGCGTCTCCGGTGGGGAGTACGAATGAGCCGCTGCAGATGCGCGGCGGTTGACGAGAGTACCGATGAAGCAGATCCGGCACCGTGGACAAGGCTGGCACTGAAAGGGCTGTGGTATAGTGGTGGATGAGCAGTCTACTTGTTTCTAGGGGAGGTGGGAGGGGTAGATGCGGCCGCAGAAGCAGATCCGACGAGGTGGACGCCGCTGGCAGTGAATGGGCTATGGTACGCCGGTGGATGAGCAGTCTAGGGTTTAGAGAGGGGAGGGGAGAAAGGGCGATGAAGTACGGACGGTGTGATGTAAGATGCTCTGCTGCTGTGGAGTTAGTCATTTTTGCGGGAGGGGGAGAGGAAATGCGGGTGCCGTGTAGTCGGGGGAACCGGAAGTTACCAAAGCAGCCCCGACCTATCATATAGATGCGGGCGGTATTGTAACTGTTGGTCTCCGTGCACCAAGGACAAAAAGGGGATTTCGCATGCTAAAGACTAAGGTGGCGGAAATTTTAGAAGGAGGCGGGAGATTTTGCCACCCGCGGGATCGTTTGTATCCAGTTTCAAGTAACTTTGGACCATGCTAGCGAGAAGGTCATGCTAGACTGTGTACACGGGGCACGCGTCAGCAGTTAATAACTGGTGTGAAGTCCACCCCAAAAAAAAGACAATAACTCGGGATGATGCGCCGATAACTTGGACGTTCACACGGGCACGGCCAATCGTAGGGGTGTACTGGCGCGTTCTCAAAAAAAGGGATCAAACGCTCAGCCTATGTATTTCTCGTGTAAATAGATAATTTAGTGCCATTGGTTATTTACTTTAAACATAATGCATTGACGTGTTAGTGTAGAGGCGCACAAAAAGAAATGGATATTGTAGTTAGCTACTTAAAAGTGTTACCTCATATTATTACATAGCCTCCATTTCATAAATTGCGTACCCATTGAATTCATATATGAATATTACATATATTACTTCAAAATAGAAACTTAAATCATCCAAGACTAATGAATTTGAATGCAAGAGTAACAATGGTGCATGTGCATGATAGCTACATTGGTTGTTTGAAGAAACATCACTGTAACTTTGGCATGCACAACTGAAAAGATTTATTTAAATAGAAAAATGTGATATGTGAGTGTCCAATCTTTACAGCGTTGAATCGATATTGTACCTTTGGCCACGATACGAAGTAGATATTGACTTATGTTCAAGCGATGCACGTCCATGATCGCTAGATAGTGATACGTGAATGAATTGTGCAATCTCTCTCACACGCATACATATCTCATTTCCCTGTGGGCATCGGAATCACACACGCGCACTTCATGTATTTCTCTCCCTCCGTCAGGGTTAAATTCGTCTTTCTACCCCGTCCTACAAGTCTCTCACACAGAAACACACACGCTCTCTATGTCTAACACTCCCACCCCTTTAGTTCCGCCCACCCGCAGCCAATAATGTCTCAAAGTATAATAATGTCTCTCACACATATGCTATCTACCTATCCTTAATATAGCTAGATATGTGTCACACAAACTCCTTATCCCTACTAGCAAGATGCCCATGCGTTGCACAGAACATCAAGATGCATTTGTATGAGAAGTTTATCTTGTGGGAGAAAAGGATAGACGACGGAGTTCCTTATTTGCAAATGCGGAGAGGGGTGTGGGTATATTTTTGCAAAATTGCCATATTTTCCTTCCTGTCCGTCGGATATAAATTGGATGGCCTATATTGCAGGATGGCAGGAACACCATCATCACCAACTCTGTTTTTTATAAGAGTAGAGATATGTGAGTGTCACTGCCCCCCCACACTTCCCAACACCGAAGGAGTAGGGTGACACCTCGATCTTGATACTAATCTATCGACTGGCTTCTCTCTCAAACATACATACACACTACTCGACACCAAAGGAGTAGGGTGACACCTCGATCTTGATACTAATCTATCGACTGGATTCTCTCTCAAACATACACACACACACTACCTGGCACCGAAGGAGTAGGGTGGCACATCGATCTTGATAATAATCTATCTACTCCTCTTTCAAACACACACACACACACACACTCGCTAGTTGTGCCTCTGTGCCTACCGCGCACACTCTCAATATGTCTTTCTCTCCCTCCCCCCAACAATGACAGCAGAAGGGTGACAACTCGATCTGATCATAATCTGTCAATTGATTTCTCTCTCAAACATTGTGTCTCGGTGCCTCGCTCGGTAGCCCCCTCGATATGTAGACTTCTCGCGAGCGCACAGCTGTAGTGACGATGACGCTGGACCCAGTGTGCCTTGTTTTTACCGGCCTCATGTGATAGTCTTCACCCTGTTTTCTGTTAATTAACAAGGCAACATTTTCTTTGTTACTACTAGTGAATCTGAAATCATTCGGGGCAGACATAAAATATATCACTTCAACCCAATTATCACAGCAACTATTTTAAAAGAAATTAGCTAGTTGCCTGTGCGTTGCACAGAACATCAAGATGCATTTGTACGAGTAGTTTATCTTGTGAGAGAAAAGGCTGAGTGAGAGAAGTCCTTATTTGCGAATGTGGAGAGACGTGTGGGTATATTTTTGCAAAATTGCCATAGTTTCTTTCCTATTCGTTAGATATAAATCCGACGGCCTATATTGCAGGATGGCACGCACACCATCATCACCAACTCTGTTTTCTACTCCCTCCGTCCGAAAATACTTTTCATCAAAATGGATAAAAATAGATGTATCTAAAACTAAAATACGTCTAGATACATTTCATTTTATCCATTTGATGACAAGTATTTCCGGACGGAGGGACTATTTGTCTTTTTAGAGATATCAACAAGTGACTATGACCGGACCTTACCAACATACTCAAAAAAGTAGTCCATAATTTTGATGTTACCCTCTTTTCTTGGCGGTGCAGTGCCATTTGGATACCTCATAAATAAATCAAGGACAAATCTGACCCCTTCCTGAAAAGACATACGTAGCAAAATGAGTGAATCTACACTCTAAAATATGTCTACATACACATCCGTATGTGGTAGTCCATTTGAAATCTGAAAAAGACAAATATTTAGGAACGAATGGAGTATATATAAGAGTAGACATGGAGATATATCTCCAGCATGGTCTACAACAAAAATGTGCTGGGCTGGTTAGCGCCGGATGCTCGCAACGCGATGACATGAGTTCGAATTCTGTCTTTTAACTTTAGATTTTTATATTATATATTACTCTACTTATTTAATATATACTTCTTTCGCTACTGTACTGACAGTGGAACCCACAGGGTACTTAGAATATTAAGGATGGACTTGTTTCTTTTTAGCTTTTTGTACGAAGCTGTAACCACCCTGCAAGTCACGTGTACACTGTACATGAAATTAACTTTTTATAGAGGGACAATCATACAAGCAATTAACTCAAATGGATTGGATGTCACTCTATTATTTCCAGCATAAAGAGCATCTCCAACGGCAGCCGGCAAATTTCCTCCCGCTTCCTTCCGCGGAGGACGACATCAAACGCCAGCGGCATACATTTTTACAACTCTAATCAACCAGATGAAATTCGTGCAAACACGGACTGATTTCATATAAGCATGAAGGAATTCGTATAAAAAAGCCGGATCTTCATATAAACATGATGGATTTCATTACATTTACATGAACTAAGAGGTGCCAATCCGGCTCTCTTGTATAATTAATACTCCCTCCGTCCAGAAATACTTGTCCTAGAAATGGATATATCTAGACTTATTTTAGTTCTAAATGGCCACCCGCGGATCCCTTTGTCTTCCTCATGTCCGTCAGAAACTTGCGGGGTCGACGAAGGTCCTCGAAAGAGACGAAGCAGCAAAGAAACCACCTGAATCTGCGGCCGTCGCCTCGGTGGTGGACTTCATGGGTCCCAAGTGGCGGCGGCCTCCCGTGTTCTACTTCTCCTCGATGATGGCGGCGGACACGGAGAAGCTGGCCACCGACTCATCACTCTCCACGCCCCCGGCTTCTGTCTCTGCCTGCATGGCACTGCCACATGCACGGGAGGCGCACCCACAGACACGGGAGGCGCGGCCACCACAGACACTGGTGGCGCGGTACGATGCAGCAGCAACGACGCTCGTACCTGCGTGCTCGCCGCCGTGCTGGCGTCGAGCAACTCACCACTCCTCATCGAGCTAAACTGGAGCGGCGAGTTGCTGAACCACGCGCCTGCTTGGGGCGCCAACTGGCTCCGTCGGGCCAAGCGAGGTTGGTGAAGCACCGAGCGGCCTCGCCCGCATCCGGAGGGCTCGGCGGGCCACCCAGCCGGGTAATATGCCGGAGAACGGCTCATCGGAAGCCATCGGAAGGGTGGAGAAAATGGTGAAGGAGGAGATGGGGGAGCGGCGGAGGGGTGCGATTCTTGCCCGGTGTCTGTCTGGCCTCGTGTAAATAGAGGGCGGACGGTAGGAGCTTGGCCGGCGTCTGTGAAGGAAATATGCCCTAGAGGCAATAATAAAGTTATTATTTATTTCCTCATATCATGATAAATGTTTATTATTCATGCTAGAATTGTATTAACCGGAAACATAATACATGTGTGAATAAATAGACAAACAATAAGTGTCACTAGTATGCCTCTACTTAACTAGCTCGTTTATCAAAGATGGTTATGTTTCCTAGCCATGGATAAAAGAGTTGTCATTTGATTAACGAGATCACACCATTAGGAGAATGATGTGATTGACTTGACCCATTCCGTTAGCCTAGCACTTGATCGTTTAGTATGTTGCTATTGCTTTCTTCATGACTTATACATGTTCCTGAAACTATGAGATTATGCAACTCCCGTTTACCGGAGGAACACTTTGGGTGCTACCAAACGTCACAACGTAACTGGGTGATTATAAAGGAGTACTACAGGTGTCTCCGAAGGTACATGTTGGGTTGGCGTATTTCGAGATTAGGTTTTGTCACTCCAATTGTCGGAGAGGTATCTCTGGGCCCTCTCGGTAATGCACATCACTATAAGCCTTGCAAGAAATGTAGCTAATGAGTTAGTTACGGAATGATGCATTACGTAACGAGTAAAGAGACTTGCCGGTAACGAGATTGAACTAGGTATTGGATACCGACGATCGAATCTCGGGAAGTAACATACCGATGACAAAGGGAACACCGTATGTTGTTATGCGGTTTGACCGATAAAGATCTTCGTAGAATATGTAGGAACCAATATGGGCATCCAGGTTCTGCTATTGGTTATTGACCGAGAATGGTTCTAGGTCATGTCTACATAGTTCTCGAACCCGTAGGGTCCGCACACTTAACGTTACGATGACAGTTTTATTATGAGTTTATAAGTTTTGATGTACCGAAGTTTGTTCGAAGTCCCGGATGTGATCACGGATATGACGAGGAGTCTCGGAATGGTCGAGACATAAAGATTGATATATTGGACGGATATATTCGGACACCGGAAGTGTTCCGGGAGTTTTCGGAGAAAACCGGAGTGTCGGAGGGTTACCGGAACCCCCCGGGAGAGTAATGGGCCTTATGGGCCTTAGTGGAGAAGAGAGAGGGGTGGACAGCATGGGCCGCGCCCCCCCTCCCCCTCTGGTCCGAATTGGACTAGGAAGGGGGGGGGCAGAGCCCCCCCTCTTTCCTTCTCCCTCTCCCCCTTCCTTTCCCCTCCTAGTAGGAGATGGAAAGGGGGAGTCCTACTCCTACTAGGAGAGGACTCCTCCTCCTGGCACGCCCTCTAGGGCCGGTCGGCCTCCCCCCTTGCTCCTTTATATACGGGGGCAGGGGGGCACCCTAGGACACACAAGTTGATCTACGGATCGTTCCTTAGCTGTGTGCGGTGCCCTCCTTCCACCATATTCCACCTCGGTCATATCGTCGCGGAGTTTAGGCGAAGCCCTGCGCCGGTAGAACATCATCATCGTCACCACGCCGTCGTGCTGACGGAACTCATCCCCAATGCTTTGCTGGATCGGAGCCCGGGGATCGTCATCGAGCTGAACGTGTGCTGAACTCGGAGGTGCCGTACGTTCGGTGCTTGGATCGGTCGGATCGTGAAGACGTACGACTACATCAACTGCATTGTCATAACGCTTCCGCTTACGGTCTACGAGGGTACATGGACAACACTCTCCCCTCTCGTTGCTATGCCATCACCATGATCTTGCGTGTGCGTAGGAATTTTTTTGAAATTACTACGTTCCCCAACAGTGGCATCCGAGCCAGGTTTATGCGTAGATGTCATATGCATGAGTAGAACACAAGTGAGTTGTGGGCGATACAAGTCATACTGCTTACCTGCATGTCATACTTTGGTTCGGTGGTATTGTGAGATGAAGCGGCCCGGACCGACATTACGCGTACGCTTACGCGAGACTGGTTTCACCGTTACGAGCACTCGTGCTTAAAGGTGGCTGGCGGGTGTCTGTCTCTCTCACTTAAGCTGAATCGAGTGTGGCTATGCAGGGTCCTTGCGAAGGTTAAAACAGCACTAACTTGACGAACTATCGTTGTGGTTTTGATGCGTAGGTAAGAACGGTTCTTGCTAAGCCCGTAGCAGCCACGCAAAACTTGCAACAACAAAGTAGAGGACGTCTAACTTGTTTTTGCAGGGCATGTTGTGATGTGATATGGTCAAGACGTGATGCTATATTTTATTGTATGAGATGATCATGTTTTGTAACCGAAGTTATCGGCAACTGGCAGGAGCCATATGGTTGTCGCTTTATTGTATGAAATGCAAACGCCCTGTAATTGCTTTACTTTATCACTAAGCGGTAGCGATAGTTGTAGAAGCAATAGATGGCGTAAACGACAATGATGCTACGATGGAGATCAAGGTGTCGCGCCGGTGACGATGGTGATCACGACGGTGCTTCGGAGATGGAGATCACAAGCACAAGATGATGATGGCCATATCATATCACTTATATTGATTGCATGTGATGTTTATCCTTTATGCATCTTATCTTGCTTTGATTGACTGTAGCATTTTAAGATGATCTCTCAATAAAAATTATCAAGAAGTGTTCTCCCTGAGTATGCACCGTTGCCAAAGTTCGTCGTGCCCAGACACCACGTGATGATCGGGTGTGATAAGGTCTACGTCCATCTACAACGGGTGCAAGCCAGTTTTGCACATGCAGAATACTCAGGTTAAACTTGACGAGCCTAGCATATGCAGATATGGCCTCGGAACACGGAGACCGAAAGGTCGAGCGTGAATCAACATAGTGATGTTCACCATTGAAAACTACTCCATCTCACGTGATGATCGGTTATGGTTTAGTTGATTTGGATCACGTGATCACTTAGATGACTAGAGAGATGACTATCTAAGTGGGAGTTCTTAAGTAATATGATTAATTGAACTTAAATTTATCATGAACTTAGTACCTGATAGTATTTTGCTTGTCTATGTTTGTTGTAGATAGATGGCTCGTGCTGTTGTTCCGTTGAATTTTAATGCGTTCCTTGAGAAAGCAAAGTTGAAAGATGATGGTAGCAATTACACGGACTGGGTCCGTAATCTGAGGATTATCCTCATTGCTGCATAGAAGAATTATGTCCTGGAAGCACCGCTGGGTGCCAGGCCTGCTGCTGATGCAACTGACGACGTTATGAACGTCTGGCAGAGCAAAGCTGATGACTACTTGATAGTTCAGTGTGCCATGCTTTACGGCTTAGAACCAGGTCTTCAACGATGTTTTGAACGTCATGGAGCATATGAGATGTTCCAGGAGTTGAAGTTAATATTTTAAGCAAATGCCCGGATTGAGAGATATGAAGTCTCCAATAAGTTCTATAGCTGCAAGATGGAGGAGAATAGTTTTGTCAGTGAACACATACTCAAAATGTCTGGGTATAATAATCACTTGATTCAACTGGGAGTTAATCTTCCTGATGATAGTGTCATTGACAGAATTCTCCAATCACTGCCACCAAGCTACAAGAGCTTCGTGATGAACTATAATATGCAAGGGATGAACAAGATAATTCCTGAGCTCTTCGCAATGCTAAAAGCTGTGGAGGTAGAAATCAAGAAGGAGCATCAAGTGTTGATGGTCAAAAAGACCACTAGTTTCAAGAAAAAGGGCAAAGGAAAAAAGAAAGGGAACTTCAAGAAGAACAGCAAGCAAGTTGCTGCTCAAGAGAAGAAACCCAAATCTGGACCTAAGCCTGAAACTGAGTGCTTCTACTGCAAGCAGACTGGACACTGGAAGCGGAACTGCCCAAGTATTTGGCGGATAAGAAGGATGGCAAGGTGAACAAAGGTATATGTGATATACATGTTATTGATGTGTACCTTACTAGAGCTCGCAGTAGCACATGGGTATTTGATACTGGTTCTGTTGCTAACATTTGCAACTCGAAACAGGGACTACGGAATAAGCGAGCACTGGCCAAGGACGAGGTGACGATGCGCGTGGGAAACGGTTCCAAAGTCGATGTGATCGCAGTCGGCATGCTACCTCTACATCTACCTTCGGGATTAGTTTTAGACCTGAATAATTGTTATTTGGTGCCAGCGTTGAGAATGAACATTATTTCTGGATCTTGTTTGATGCGAGACAGTTATTCATTTAAATCAGAGAATAATGGTTGTTCTATTTATATGAGTAATATCTTTTATGGTCATGCACCCTTGAAGAGTGGTCTATTTTTATTGAATCTCGATAGTAGTAATACACATATTCATAATGTCGAAGCCAAAAGATGCAGAGTTGATAATGAGAGTGCAACATATTTGTGGCACTGCCGTTTAGGTCATATCGGTGTAAAGCGCATGAAGAAACTCCATACTGATGGACTTTTGGAATCACTTGATTCCAAAATCACTTGGTACTTGCGAACCGTGCCTCATGGGCAAGATGACTAAAACACCGTTCTCCGGTACTATGGAGAGAGCAACAGATTTGTTGGAAATCATACATACAGATGTATGTGGTCCAATGAATGTTGAAGCTCGTGGCGGATATCGTTATTTTCTCACCTTCACAGATGATTTGAGCAGATATGGGTATATCTACTTAATGAAACACAAGTCTGAAACATTTGAAAAGTTCAAAGAATTTCAGAGTGAAGTGGAAAATCATTGTAACAAGAAAATAAAATTTCTACGATCTGATCGTGGAGGAGAATATTTGAGTTACGAGTTTGGTTTACATCTGAAACAATGCGGAATAGTTTCGCAACTCACGCCACCCGGAACACCACAATGAAATGGTGTGTCCGAACGTCGTAATCGTACTTTACTAGATATGGTGCGATCTATGATGTCTCTTACTGATTTACCGCTATCGTTCTGGGGTTATGCTTTAGAGACGGCCGCATTCACGTTAAATAGGGCACCATCAAAATCCATTGAGACGACGCCTTATGAACTATGGTTTGGCAAGAAACCAAAGTTGTCCTTTCTTAAAGTTTGGGGCTGCGATGCTTATGTGAAGAAACTTCAACCAGATAAGCTCGAACCTAAATCGGAGAAATGTGTCTTCATAGGATACCCAAAGGAGACAGTTGGGTACACCTTCTATCATAGATCCGAAGGCAAGACATTCGTTGCTAAGAATGGATCCTTTCTAGAGAAGGAGTTTCTCTCAAAAGAAGTGAGTGGGAGGAAAGTAGAACTTGATGAGGTAACTGTACCTGCTCCCTTATTGGAAAGTAGTTCATAATAGAAATCGGTTCCTGTGACACCTACACCAATTAGTGAGGAAGCTAATGATATTGATCATGAAACTTCAGATCAAGTTCCTACTGAACATCGTAGGTCTACCAGAGTAAGATCCACACTAGAGTGGTACGGTAATCCTATTCTGGAAGTCATGTTACTTGACCATGACGAACCTACAAACTATGAGGAAGCGATGATGAGCCCAGATTCCGCAAAATGGCTAGAGGCCATGAAATCTGAGATGGGATCCATGTATGAAAACAAAATATGGACTTTGGTTGACTTGCCCGATTATCGGCAAGCCATTGAGAATAAATGGATATTTAAGAAGAAGACTGGCGCTGATGGTAATGTAACTGTCTATAAAGCTCGACTTGTTGCGAAAGGTTTTCGACAAGTTCAAGGGCTTGACTATGATGAGACTTTCTCACCTGTAGCGATGCTTAAGTCTGTCTGAATCATGTTAGCTATTGTTGCATTTCATGATTATGAAATCTGGCAAATGGATGTCAAAACTGCGTTCTTGAATGGATTTCTAGAAGAAGAGTTGTATATGATGCAGCCAGAAGGTTTTGTTGATCCAAAGGGTGCTAACAAAATGTGCAAGCTCCAGCGATCTATTTATGGACTGGTGCAAGCATCTCGGAGTTGGAATAAACGCTTTGATAGTGTGATCAAAGCATATGGTTTTATACAGACTTTTGGAGAAGCCTGTATTTACAAGAAAGTGAGTGGGAGCTCGGTAGCATTTCTGATATTATATGTAGATGACATATTATTAATTTGAAATGATATAGAATTTCTGGATAGCATAAAGGGATACTTGAATAAAAGTTTTTCAATGAATTACCTCGGTGAAGCTGCTTACATATTGGGCATCAAGATTTATAGAGATAGATCAAGACGCTTAATTGGACTTTCAAAAAGCACATACCTTGATAAAATTTTGAAAAAGTTCAAAATGGATCAGGCAAAGAAAGGGTTCTTGCCCGTGTTACAAGGTGTGAAGTTGAGTCAGACTCAATGCCCGACCACTGCAGAAGATAGAGAGAAAATGAAAGATGTTCCCTATGCTTCAGCCATAGGCTCTATCATGTATGCAATGCTGTGTACTAGACCTGATGTATGCTTAGCAATAAGCTTGGCAGGAAGGTACCAAAGTAATCCAGGAGTGGATCACTAGACAGCGGTCAAGAACATCCTGAAATACCTGAAAAGGACTAAGGATATGTTTCTCGTATATGGAGGTGACAAAGAGCTAGTCGTAAATGGTTACGTCAATGCAAGCTTTGACACTGATCTGGACGATTCTAAATCGCAAACCGGATACGTATTTTTATTAAACGGTGGAGCTGTAAGTTGGTGCAGTTCTAAACAAAGCGTCGTGGCGGGATCTACATGTGAAGCGGAGTACATAGTTGCTTCAGAAGAAGCGAATGAAGGAGTCTGGATGAAGGAGTTCATTACCGATCTAGGTGTTATACCTAGTGCATCGGGACCAATGAAGATCTTCTGTGACAATACTGGTGCAATTGCCTTGGCAAAGGAATCCAGATTTCATAAGAGGACCAAGCACATCAAGAGATGCTTCAATTCCATCCGGGACCAAGTCCAAGTGGGAGACATAGAGATTTTCATGATACATATGGATCTGAATGATGCAGACCCATTGACTAAGCCTCTCTCATGAGCAAAACATGATCAGCACCAAGACTCCATGGGTGTTAGAATCATTACTATGTAATCTAGATTATTGACTCTAGTGCAAGTGGGAGACTGAAGGAAATATGCCCTAGAGGCAATAATAAAGTTATTATTTATTTCCTCATATCATGATAAATGTTTATTATTCATGCTAGAATTGTATTAACCGAAAACATAATACATGTGTGAATAAATAGACAAACAATAAGTGTCACTAGTATGCCTCTACTTAACTAGCTCGTTTATCAAAGATGGTTATGTTTCCTAGCCATGGACAAAAGAGTTGTCATTTGATTAACGGGATCACATCATTAGGAGAATGATGTGATTGACTTGACCCATTCCGTTAGCCTAGCACTTGATCGTTTAGTATGTTGCTATTGCTTTCTTCATGACTTATACATGTTCCTGAAACTATGAGATTATGCAACTCCTGTTTACCGGAGGAACACTTTGGGTGCTACCAAACGTCACAACGTAACTGGGTGATTATAAAGGAGTACTACAGGTGTCTCCGAAGGTACATGTTGGGTTGGCGTATTTCGAGATTAGGTTTTGTCACTTCGATTGTCGGAGAGGTATCTCTGGGCCCTCTCGGTAATGCACATCACTATAAGCCTTGCAAGCAATGTAGCTAATGAGTTAGTTACGGAATGATGCATTACGTAACGAGTAAAGAGACTTGCCGGTAACGAGATTGAACTAGGTATTGGATACCGACGATCGAATCTCGGGCAAGTAACATACCGATGACAAAGGGAACAACGTATGTTGTTATGCGGTTTGACCGATAAAGATCTTCGTAGAATATGTAGGAACCAATATGGGCATCCAGGTTCCGCTATTGGTTATTGACCGAGAATGGTTCTAGGTCATGTCTACATAGTTCTCGAACCCGTAGGGTCCGCACGCTTAACGTTACGATGACAGTTTTATTATGAGTTTATAAGTTTTGACGTACCAAAGTTTGTTCGAAGTCCCGGATGTGATCATGGACATGACGAGGAGTCTCGGAATGGTCGAGACATAAAGATTGATATATTGGACGGATATATTCGGACACCGGAAGTGTTCCGGGAGTTTTCAGAGAAAACTGGAGTGCCGGAGGGTTACCGGACCCCCCCGGGAGAGTAATGGGCCTTATGGGCCTTAGTGGAGAAGAGAGAGGGGCGGCCAGCATGGGCCGCACGCCCCCTCCCCCTCTGGTCCAAATTGGACTAGGAAGGGGGGGCGGCGCCCCCCCTCTTTCCTTCTCCCTCTCCCCCTTCCTTTCCCCTCCTAGTAGGAGTAGGAAATGGGGAGTCTTACTCCTACTAGGAGGAGGACTCCTCCTCCTGGCATGCCCTCTAGGGCCGGCCGGCCTCCCCCCTTGCTCCTTTATATACGGGGGCAGGGGGGCACCCTAGGACACACAAGTTGATCTACGGATCGTTCCTTAGCCGTGTGCGGTGCCCCCCTTCCACCATATTCCACGTCGGTCATATCGTCACGGAGTTTAGGCGAAGCCCTGCGCCGGTAGAACATCATCATCGTCACCTCGCCGTCGTGCTGACAGAACTCATCCCCGAAGCTTTGCTGGAACGAAGCCCGGGGATCGTCATCGAGCTGAACGTGTGCTGAACTCAGAGGTGCCGTATGTTCGGTGCTTGGATCGGTCGGATCATGAAGACGTACGACTACATCAACCGCGTTGTCATAACGCTTCCGCTTACGGTCTACGAGGGTACGTGGACAACACTCTCCCCTCTCGTTGCTATGCCATCACCATGATCTTGCGTGTGCGTAGGAATTTTTTTGAAATTACTACGTTCCCCAACAGTCTGGCCTTGTTTAAACTGAGGGCGGACGGGAGGAGCTCGGCCGGTGTTGCGTTTAATTCCGGCCCGCTCATGAACGGACGTGTGGCCGGAGTAGGATTCTCGGTTTGCATGCGGGTTTAATGGAGGGATTTAATGGAGGCGCCGGGCGTGCAGCGGGCGGCGTAGTACTATTCGATTTGACAACATTAATGAGCCATCAAATCATAAAGTCCCTCGCCTCTCGTGAAACCGACCGAGCTAGACTGCCCCGCCCTCTAGCCTTTTAAAAAATGTATATACTCCACTTTTGTACAATAGTAGTATCGATGGATTGCGCCATGGAGCAAAAATTGAAATTAAAAAAAAGTGGTACATATAGAGAGCGCTCGTGAACTATGTGTCATACTCCATGAATAAAGAAACAGAGGGAGTACATGGCAATAAATAAAGTACTACATGATACTAAGGCTGGTCGTAATGGGAGTATCATAGGTAGTATCATGCATGCCAACTAAGCAATTTTGATGAGGTGTTATTGAATTAAATGAGGAAAGAGGAGCTTGAGTATCATATACTACTTTGTGTCATGCATGGCAATAAATATAGTCCTATATGAGACCAACATATGATACCATGCATTACGGATGTAGTATCATACACTAGTATCATATGCATGATACTAGTATATTATACTCCCCATTACAACCAGCCAAATATATGATACATGGTGCAGGAGTACTAAGTATTATTAATACAGTTTTGCTAGAACTCATGTAGATGAGATATAATTTGGTCTCATTCATCTTTTATAGCCATTGGATGTGATGCTATAAGATAAGTGTGTGCTGACGTGGGTTGTATTTGTTCTTGTGCAACGAACTGACCACTGCATGTCATGTTTGATAGTCTCAAGTCATTAAAAGCATACAAGCCCCACATCTCTTCTTGGTTGGTTCCTCTATTTATGTCAAAAAATAACAATAAGAAACAACATGAGAGTTAATGCACCATGCCTATGTGTTTACTAGTATTTGGTTTTCTTAAGATGACTTAATACTCGCCTAGACGGAGGGAGTATTCAATTTGACAGCGGGCGGCACAGTTCCCGATACGGCTTTAATGCAGACAAGGGAGGGAGTAGCGGTTCCTGATATGTTGAACGACCAATGCATCCTCCTTCAATTAATGCATGAGGGAAGTAATGGGAGGAGCTCCGGGAAAAGAGGCTCCACGATGTGAATGCAACGCAGTTTGCCCTCATTGCCCTCATATGAAGGCACCCCTCCATTCCAATGCATCTACCACATCGTACGCACCTAAGCATTTTCCTAAGCACCTACACTAAGCGCAAAAGAGCTTGCTCCAGACCCATGGCAGCGATGCGCGTGAGCGGCCAGCGGCTGCGCCAGATGGTCCACGACGCCGGCCTGCGGCATGGCGCCGAGGATCGTCTCCAGACGGTGTTGGAGATCGGCTAGTGGATGGCCGCCGTCGATGCCAACTACGACTCTCAGTTGGACCAGATGATCATTGCCACCAGCAACAAGTTCACCGTCCTCAAGAAGCTCGCGGACGACATCGCCGTACTCCTCCAGCCCGCGTGCCCGGGCTCCTCATTGCCTGCCACCCTAATCGGCCTCCATGGCCGGAACCTCTTTCAAGCACTGGTGGCCCTACGACTGCCCGCCGACGCCATGAAGAATGTCCACCTAGAGGTCTCGCTTGCCGCGAGGCGCCTCGCCCTGCAAGAATTTGTCGACCTACACATCCACGCGTATGTGCAAATCGTGTACATAGGTATCTACAAGGCCAGTGAGGACGCTACAACGTTGGCCTTCCTCAACCGGCTGGAAGCCTTGGATGCCTTCGTTGAGAAGCACCTCGACCTCGCCACAAAAGTTGAGGAGGAGGAGGTCGTACGTTCATGGATCCATCTTTCTTCTTGCCTTCTGTAACCATCACTGTGATCGCATCATCATGGTCTTAATTCTTATTATGTTGTTGCATTCTCGTTCCAGTCAATACCGACATGTGCGATCCCTTTGCTTAATTATATGCATCACTGTAACTAGTACTCCATCCGTCAATTTATAAGTTGTCCTTACCTTTTCTATCAACTTCGTGCAACGCGCGGGCATCTTGCTAGAAACACTAGAATATGTCTATATAATCCGTATGTGATAGTCCATTTGAAATCTCAAAAAAGACAAATATTTAGGTACGGAGGGAGTAATATATTAGGAGTATATCAAAACAATAGTGATTTCTTCCAAGTTTGTGAACAAATACTACTATTCTACTACTTTGGATCCGTCGCAACGCATGGGCACATTGCTAGTAAAAGGAAAATGCCTGCCGCGTTCGCATCGCACTCCCACACGCCCAAGAATCGGGAGTACAACACGGCCCGTCCGACACGACACATAGCTTAGGGAAGGCGTGTTGCCTGCCTAGAATTTTCACTTTCATGTGGGACCGTCGTTGAGCAAACCGACACCCCGCCCGCCGCCGGGTTGGAAAACAGAAACAAGGGGAAGATCTAGCTATAGCATGGAAGCCAAGAAATTTTGTGTCAGGCGAGGCTCGTTGATAGAGTAGGAGCATTCCATACTAGTACTACTCCTACTAGTACTACCAAGTTTGTACTCCTAATACTATATTACTAGTACTACCACTATACAACTACTAGTAGATACGTGCACGACACAACATCGTAGGAACAAAAAACGGGAAGATCTTGTTTTGGGCAATTTATCTTTTTTTCAATCAACATAGTATGAATAATATGATGTGGGGGGCACCCATGAAGCTTATGTGGCTTGGTTGCATGGCTATGGAAGGTTAGAGAAAAATAAATAGATAATGTGTTTAGAGTGCACTCCACTAAGTAGATATACTTTGGATCCATTGCAACGGACCGGCACATCTATATCTATACCCCCTATATAGTGTGTGAAAAACTTTGAAAGTTGATCGTTGGATGAAGCCAATCCAACGGTACAAAGATGGCAAATCCGAGTACTACTGGCCGTTGGATATCATCCACCAAATTCTGCCACATGTATAATCTAGAAGACTCCATGTTTGAACTTAATTCATGACTAACTTTGCCACAACTAAGCTTCGGCAAAGTTATTAGTTCTTCAAAATGAGAGCGACAAGTTGGCAAGCCTAAGGGAGTCTTGCCACATTTTGTGTGTGTATGTCATGTGGGGCCTTAGTGTGGCTTGCCTAAGGTGTGGCTTGAACCAAACACTCACCTAAGTTAATCAAACTTGCCTAACCTTACATTCCACCAGATTTTGCCACATGTTAGAATCCAGAAAACTCCACATGTAGAAGCATAATGCACAAACCACCAGAATCTCATGCGTGCAATGCACGTGTACCTTACTAGTACTAGTTGGTAGTAGTAAGAAACAAATTCCAGTTTTGGCACGAGCTCATACCGTAGGAGCACCACAAGGCCTGCCGCAGGAGTTACATTTCCCTCTCGAGGCCCACGGGACCGAACTTCAGTGGCTTAGTGCCCGGCCTATGAGTCAAGGACATGCGGACCTTAAATGCGGCTGGCCCACATGTCATTCTCATGGTGGTGGCGTGGTTCACGACTCACTCGTCCGAGATGAACCGGCCGGTGGTGGCGTGGCCGTGGCGAGGGTACCACAGCTGGGCGTCGGGGCATTATGAGGCGTAGATGGCCACACCGGCGGGTACTACCTGTAGTACATAAGTACTCCAACTGAGGATTGATGCCCGTGACCAAATGTGTCACAGCCGTTGGATGAAAATTCGATGGTGCGGGAGTACGGATCGGAGCACAGCAGCGGAGCAGGCAAACCGCGTCCAATCGGTTGTGTCTGTGGTAGAAAGTTGATGGTCGCCGCAGTTCAGTTGGCCTGCATGTCATGCACACAAAGGCAGAGGAGCGGTGGGGCCGAGAGGGATGAGGGGCACGGACAATCTTACCATTCTGTCACTGACATGTGGGACCCATAAGCGTGGGTCCCACCTATCAGCAAAGGGAAGGCAGGGCAAGGCAGTGCTAGCCATGTCAGAGGATCCATGTCCATGTCGGGGGACGTCATGCCGTGGGTTGGAGCGGCGTCGTGGGAATCGCGTGTGGGTGTGGCAGTGGTAGAAACAAGAAACGTGATGGTCGCCATGGTTCAACTTCCATGGACAAGCTGTCGTGTCTGCTGACACATGTATATCAAAACTAGAGTGTTTATATTTCAAGCACGTGAATAAGTATTATTCTACTAGTTTGGATCCATTGCAACGCACGGGCCAGCACATTGGTAGTAGTAGTGTCCATCTCTATCTCTAGAGGCCTTCCCTCATTCATCCTTTTCTCTCACAAGATAAACTACTCATACAAATGCATCTTGATGTTCCATGGAACGCACGAGGATGTTTCCTTGGGGGTCTCTCCAACTCGGCGTGGCCATAGTTGCAAGTTGACGCGCCTTGAGATGCCGATGTTGAGGGGCACTCGGATTTCCTCCGATGAGCAGGTAAGATGAGTTTGATCACGTAGTAAATGCATTCTAAAGACTACTTCCGTATCCATTTCCTAATTCTCCCCCTGCCCACTGTTTCACAGGCTAGGCTCAGTGCGAGTGGAGATTGGCTTGCATATGTACGGTAGGGTACCAACATCAATTTGCACAACATTTACAACGATGACACCGTTCCCGTAGAACCTTTGTCCAACATTGGGATCAGCCATGCAACGGGCCACCGCATGAATTGGTACGATGGAACCACGGTGAGATTGAATAAAAGATAGCACGAACCTTGCACATGGCGGTCAAAGGCGGACCATGCTGTCTGCGACCGATTTGTTGCCGTACGATTAGGAAGACGCTGTGCTCCTTTCTAACCGCATCTTTGCGGTGACAAACCAGGGGACTTATTTTGTATGGGACACATCCTACGATACACTCCCTCTCTCCCAGTTTATTTGTTTTGAATCTTTTCGTTTTACAAGTTTCAAATTCAAATTTAGAGCTCCCCATCACATGTTGAGATTACAATGTCCATTAAATCGTTGCGTGCATGTATAGTAAAGAAACAAATCTCGAGTTTGGCACGAGTTTGTGCTGTGGGAGCACCACAAGCCCTGGCGCAGGAGTTACATTTCCCTCTCAGGGCCGTCGGGACTGAGGTTCAGCGCCTTACTACACCTACCTTTGAGTCAATAACATGTGGACCCGATAGGTGACTGGTCCACATGTAATGCTCCCGAAGGCAGAGGGGCAGTGGGGCCAAGAGGGGTGAGCCGCAGGTCGGGGGACGTGTGGTTTCATGGGTTTGAGCGGCGTCATGGGAATCGTGGGTGGCTGTGGTAGAAACTTGATGCTCGCCGCATTTTAGGTGGCCCACATGTCATGCACACAGAGGCAGAGGGGCGGTGCGGCCGAGAGGGGTGAGGCGCACGTTGGGGGGCGTGGTGCTGTGGGTTGGAGAGGCATCGTGGGAATCGCGAGATGAAACGTGATGGTCGTCGTAGTTGAACTTCCATGGACAAGCTGTCATATCTACGGACACATGCACTGTGATCCATCACTAGAGGGAGTAGCAGAGAAAGCTATATATGCGGATAAATAGTTCCTTATAGTCAAGCGGATCCACGCTACTACTCTGTTCCAAATACATGCACACCATCGAAATAGTCCATCTATATCAATATACACCGAGAGGGAATAATTTTTTTTACAAGAGAGGAAATAGTTCATCCATCCTTAATGCACTCCTACCGGTGCAGCGTTTTCTTCTTCTTCTTCTTCTTCTTCTTCTTCTTCTTCTTCTTCTTCTTCTTCTTCTTCTTCTTCTTCTTCTTCTTCTTCTTCTTCTTCTTCTTCTTCTTCTTCTTCTTCTTCTTCTTCTTCTTCTTCTTCTTCTCTGTGGGAGACGGCTTCGCAACAAGCTCTTTGGACCTTGCAGCTATCTCGAAACTCACACGGGCATCGAGGGCAGCATATTTTATCCGCTCGTACCTCAAGGGATAATTGTCCCATCCAGACGACCTTAATGCCACCGTCTCGTCACCCTTCTGAAGATTTGTACCGAGCACAAAATTTGCTACGTCGAATAGGGATGGTGTCTGTTTAGCACAATCTTCTACAGGAATTTTGATTCTGGTTTGTAGGTCAGCGATGCTTTTCAAATCAAGGTTGTACGGCTCCAGCTTCTGTTTGTCCCCTTCGATGGCTGCCCCACAGAAGTATACGTCCTCCCGAGACAAGAAATCGTGAAGCTCACCTGGTATGGAGGGCGAGTGTATGATGTGGTACACCAAAACATCATCTTCGAGGCACAGCTGAAGGACGGCGGCGCGCTGGATCTTCCCAGGGGCACGCTCCGTGTACTCTGCGTCGAGACCGATGACACTCGTCTCTACCTTTTCGGGAGTTGGATACATTGTTGATCCACTGCCGAACAACCCTTGGGTTGACGGTGACGGTGGCAACTATGCGCATCGAGCCTTCGACGAGGACATGTTGGACGCTAAAAACCTGCATCTCGATCTCTTTCACCATTTGGAACCGTTGGAATGGAGGGCTATGGTTTGGAGAATTAGGATTAGATGGCTAGTCTAACTGAAGTAGTAGATGATTATTTAAAGAGGTTAGAACAATGTGAACGCAGTGGGGTTTGGATGCAAATGAAGACGAAGGGGAGGTGAAGAACCCGAGGCGAATCGGTTCCCGATGGAGAAGTAAATGGGAGAAGTGGCGTGCATGCAATTGATTAGACGGCTAGGTAGAATAAACGAAAAGGCTATGCAGGTAGACTGAGGAGTCGTACCTGTTCGTGTACGTGCCCATCCTTCCTGATATGTGGGACCTATGCAAACAGATAAAAAAATGTGTCGTAGCTTTTTTTTGAGCGCGTGAGTGGGAGACACAACATTCTATGGTTAAGGAATACTCCCTCCGTTTAGGTGAGTATAAGTCACCTTATGAAAATCAGGTTTTTTCCAAAACCTTTAGGCGTGGAGCATTAACTTCCTGCTCGATCCCGTCCCAGCCTCGTTAGCCAGCGTTCTATTCCTCTGCTGCCGCGTTCTACCTTCCATTTTTCCTCTTCTCAAGTGTGGAACGATCTGCATGCCGTCCTTGATGCACCAGAACGACCGTTGCATGCATCGCGACAGGGCGTTGATTAGGCATGCATGAGAATTTGGTTCTGCGCTCGCAATATGGATGATACCTGAACGATGAAGTTAACATGCATGCTAGCACGGGAGACCTATTTCCGCTATACAATACTGGAGTACTCATGTTCCTACTACTACTAGTAGTAGTAGTACAACTATGGTACACTTGATGGTCAAAATACTATTCATCCGGTCCTCACAGTGAAGTGACAACACCCTGCGCCTGACACTGGTCCAGGCAAGGCGGTGTGTTCGGGTTACCAAAGTCAGCCTCACCCTATGCACTGTGCAGTCTGTCACCGCCGCTGTATAGCACATTGGCGCCTCGCCTCGTCTCCCTCTCCGCTCCCATAGCACCACTCCATCTCCATCTCCTTCTCCGTCTCTGTCTCCATCTCCATCTCACTGTGCCCCCGTGTACCGTCACCTCACTCGCCTCCCCCAGTACCACTATTCCCTCGCTAGCTGCTCCAGCACCGACATCCTTCTCCCCCGTAAATCAAGCCCCCTTCCAAACTCCACCATGGCCGAACGCGAACCGCGCAGCATCCATATGAGCCGCGATTGGAACAATCTCCCCAGTGGCATCCTCGACCTCTGTTGTTCGTGTATGGATATGTTGACCGCCCTGCGGCTGGCTGCATGCTCGAGGGACACGCACACGACCATCGTCGAAGCGAGGCCTAAGCTTTTCAAGACACCTTGCTTGTTGCTATCTGGTCTTGCGAGATTGGCTCACCCTGATACGGAGGCGTGCATGATGCCCCTCGACTTCAATCCGATCTCCATTAGCCGAAACTTCTTTGCAGGTATGTAGTGTGTCGCCGTACATCATTTCCCTCAACATCGATCTGATCACCATCGCCCGAAACTTCTTGGCAGGTATGTACTGGGTCGGCATGAACTCCCACTAGATGGCTGCCTTCAGAGAAGACAGTAAAAAGTTGGTGCTCGTGAACTTCCAGACCTCCCATGAGATTATCCTTCCTCCGTTGGATTATATAGAGTATTACCATTGCGGTCCAAGTCATCTAGATTACTATGTCAGTTGGACAGACCTTGTTTTGCAGAAGATTGTAATCTGCCAAGTACCCACACAACATGCGAATTACGCAGACTTCAAGCTAATTGCCTTGTTCGACCGCGGACTCGCCTATCTTTACGCTGGTGCCTTTTTTAGCTGGAGACAACTCGGCTCGCAGTGGATCATCGTGAAAGCTGATACACACTTCTGTGATGCCATTGAACACAATGGCATCATCAACGCGATCGACAAAGCAGATGGCACCACGTATTGCTGGGACGGCGCGTGTAAGTTGTTTCCTTCTCATGTTAATGATGATGCCATGACACTGTTTGAACTTTTTGTGATGATTGGCATATCCCTATTTGAGCAGAATTTGAGTAGAACTATGGCAATATATTAGAGACGCTGTAAATCAGCTATATTTGGAATGAGTTAATTCATGCGATTGTGACCATGTCATTACAGCCAATTTGTACCCGGAATAATCAAACAATTAGGAATATATGGATATTAGCCTTATTTTACAGTAATCTATATACTACAACTAAATATTAGTGTGTATCAAAAGCCATGTTAGTTTCCTCATTTTCATGATGTAGAAACATGCACCACACTGTTGGTTTCATCTAACCATACATTAGGGAAGTAAATGTGCATATGGAGAACTCTATATTTGGAAGTAGTGAAATCCTGCAATGCTTACCATGTGTACATACCTATATTCGCCCTTCAGCAATCAATGGCTAGAATAATATCCTCACAAAATTTTTGCCCACAGAACATGAGTATATAACAATGCATGTTCTGTTAGTTACCTTAAAGAATTTGTTTGTGAGGACAGAACATGATTACATAACATGCATGACATGGTAGTTTCCTGTGAAGAATCGATTGCGAGATAACATGAGTATAACCATGCATGGCACTTCTATATTTTCGAACCCAGTATACATTTCCCTATATTTTCCTCCCAGTTCCAACAGGGACATATCAATGTTGGTTCTTGCATTATCCTACTCATACTCTGAACAATGCTGATCTTACACTAACAACGCCTGTCCTTTTTGATATGATGCAGTGTCCCTACAGTTACTTCCCTTTGTAATTACACCACCTTTGCCAAAAGCAGGGAAGCACAACTGGTTCCTCGCTCGATCAGACGACGGCAAAAGACTGATGATCATTCGGACACATGAGTCGGAAAAGTTATATTGCAAAAACCCCACTGTATACAAGCACCGTGTAATACGTGAGTATCCGGACAGTGGTTGTTACATCGATGAGTAGGATACCAGCTTGTTGGGGCCTTTAGGATTTTTTAGTTGGAGGTGGGTAAACAGCCTTGGTTCACACTCTCTGTTTCTCGGACTCAATTATCCGATTAACCAGGAGATCACCGTTGGCAAGGACCTTGATGGCAGAGAGGCTCTGTTTGCTATGGAAAACTGTGTGTACACGGCGAACCCTAGGAGTTCGGGAGCAAACTCCCTTGATTGTCAACGATACAGCCTGCAGCCAAAATAAGGTGAGAATGACAAAGGCATCCAGATTAACTTTGATCCTTGGATGTCTCAATTACGACAGGCAGTGATGTGGTTCAAGCCTTCAGGTTGATAGGTAACTGGGCTGTTGCATCGAAAGGGTGGAGTACTGGTGTCTCCGGATCACTGGTCGCTGAAGCGGGGCTGCAAATTATGATGGTGTTGGATCATCTCTTCGAATGACTTTGTTGTCTTTGCTGCTGGTTCTGGATGGGTAGTTCTTTCTTTTGTTATGCATATTCCTTGTCATTTGGTCATCCTCGTCTATGTCACTCTTTCTATGTAATAGTTGCTTCTGTTTAGAATGTCATTCTCGTCTGGATCACGAGAGTCTGAGCGCTGCAGATGGGTACGTTTTGGTGGTGTAGCAAGACTTCTTATGAACTATCATGTCTTGCTGTTTATGTCAGTAGTAGTCACAAGTTAATGTTTGAATGTTGTATATGTCGTTGCTTTGAACTGTTTATTGTCTCGAACTACTGGTGGGCTAAATGAGGGCATCACCATTCTCCAGTGTTCAGAGTATATCTCCTTTTTTCAAGTTATATAATTTGAGCTCACTGCCTTTTAGATGATGTACACTTGTTTGGGCTAGTGAGGTGTCGTTGAATATGGGCCGAGTAGTAACGCAATGCCAAATAGGTCAATTATGACTCTCGGGCCGGGCTCTCAAAAGATCCTGAAAAAAAGGCCGGGCTCCCCAAAAAGAAAGAATAAGGACTCTTAGGCCGACATGTGGGCGCCACCAATGTTTTCGTGCGCTTGCGCGCTGAGAGCATATTGGCGCGTGCTCGAAATTCATGCTACCTTTTCATCCCCTGTCTCCCGCCCCTCCCCCACCTCTCGAATCTCGATTCCTACTCCAGTTCCCCCAAATCCCCCTCCAGTACTCCATGTACTCAAGTGCACTATCATGTCGCCGGTCAACGCGGATCTCCGAGCCAGAGATCCCAAGGTCCGTCCTGCCTTTGGTCGCTGCGTGCTGTCGCTCAATAGTGGCATGGCGGCGCTTGACGACCAGTTTGCCGGCAAAGTGCTGATGGTAACCATCAACGGCGACCGGCCTCCTGTCTCGTCGGACGACCTTGTCAAAGCTCTTGGCATTGCATACGGCATCCAAATAAGTGAGTTGCTCGGTGAAGTCTGTCCGCCACCGGCTGATTTCTTCGTCAGGTTCCGGACAACTTTCGACTGCAGTCGTGTGTTCGAATCTTCCCGGCGTTTGTTTTGTGATGGCGCGCTGGTGAGCTTTGATCGGTGGCACCCAGGATGGGGCTCGGTGCCCTCTGAGCTTGAGTTTTTAACAAAGCTTACCTTCCACGGCATGCCTCGATGTGCTTGGAACAGCGAGTCCATGAACGAGCTTATCAACGACCTTGGAGGTGAGCTCGTAAGTATGTTTGTTCCTCCAGACAGCTGGGCTCTAGCTGTTATGGCATGGATGAAGAAGCCGTCCACCATACCAAAGGTGATTGGTGTTGATATACCGGTGCAGGAACCGGGGTTGTACTATTCGTCGCCACCAAGGCCGCCGCGGACCATGTTAGGGATGTACCTGTATCGAGTGTTCGTGCATGTCGAAGAAGTGGTCAATCCATCAATCGAAGTCCTGCCGCCGCCGCTGGTGCCAGGGTCCGTCGACGACGTCCATTACAAGAGTCAACGTCAGACTTTCCCCGTGTTGCTCGGAACAATGGATGGCACAGGGCCTACTCCATCGTGCGGCGGAGGCCACTGCTTCTTTGGGAGAAGAGGCAGGGCTGGCTGCCTGGATATGCTCTAGTTTGAGGTAACAACTGAATCTTGTCAGATAGTACTAGTTAAATCCGAGCTATGGGTCTGAAGCACTGATATGCTAGTATATTTGATTGTGACCTGTTCTAATTTTGTACCTGAACTTTTTTTAGAAAGGTTTGTCCGTCAACTTAATGTGCTAGCAGAACTTATTGTCTTGTCTGTTTGTTTTCTTTGCACAACATTCAAGATATTTCCCTGTCATTTATAAAGACAGTGAACCATTATGTACGACTTCGTTGGTTTCAACATAGCCCTTCTCGTAGCGATCCACTGCTTCCATCCTGATTGTGCCGCCTGCATGAAATTTTTGTATGCAAGTTCAGTGTGCTATGATGTTCTATATGATTGTGTCAACTATATAAGTTTTTACTGAGCATCAGCAATGCATATGGTTGAAAGATGTATTTACGAGCATCAACCGATGGGTCTCTCTCTCTCTCTCTCTCTCTCTCTCACACACACACACACGCGCACACGCACAAGTGGGACCCGTTGAATTATTTATTTGCTCGTGACAACTTTTAATTAGGTTCCACTGTAATCCAAATTTTTTCTCAAGTTATTAATTGAGCTCAGTGACTTCAAAAAGTTGTACAGAAGCCTTGTTTGGGCCTTTCCGCGTCGCTGAATGTGGGCTGAGTAACCATGTTTGCTTGTACTATACTACACAGGCCTTTTTTTTCAACATCAGCAATGCAACTGGGCCGAGAGTTGTACACAATATCCGGGTCAACTTGTTATCCGCCCCGCTGGGCTGCAAAGTTTCCTAGGAGGTATGCATTAGGCTTAACAAGGAAATGGACTTTAAGAAATAATAAATGGGATGTAATTATAATAACTGGGAAATTACTATGCACCAAACACGTAATTAGTTTGAAAAAAATATTACTATTGGAATTTGGAAATTTTAATTTCATTACTTGTTGCGCGTGCAATGTTTCGTTGGATTTTAACGTGATACAACTTTATTTTGAAATTATATTTAACCTAACTAGAAATTTCGGATAAAAATATTTCAGATCCCATCAAAATGTGGGAATTTTTTTTGAATTCTGTTTTGAGCGGTTGTTTGAAATTATTAATCGTTATCCTAGCTAGAAGTTGGGCTGTACTTTTAACAAACTGTAAATGGGCTGTAGTAAATTCCATTAGAATTAAAAAATGGTTTGTACATTCTTACAAATCGCAAATGGGCTATATGTTTTCTGCCAAATCCGATCTGTGGGCCTACTAAGTTGACGCGTACCAAGGGCTTTGTCAACTTAGTCAATATAAATGATTCTAGCTGCAGTGATCGTAGGATGTCCATCCAACGGCCGTAGTGCTTCTTCAACCTCTGGTCTTCTTGCTCCAGCCGCCCAAAGCAGCGCCGGTCGTGTCGTGTGCTTCTGCCTCCCGTGGCCGGCTATGATGCCGCGGAGGCCTCACTGTCCCGTACTACTCCCACCGCTAGCCAGGCCATCCCTCTACTCACCCACACCCCCTGTTATTCTGCAGCGACGACAACCTCACACCACAGCCGAACCAGTGAACCCTCGTACTCCTCTTCGCGTGGGCTACCACTACTGCGTCTTCCCCGGCTCCTCGTCATCCCCTTCCTAGGCCTCGCTGTCGTCCAGACCACCGCCCTGGTGCTCTCGGCGCGGCGTGGTCAACATGGTCAACGATCGACTTCCATTGGAAGAGTACTGTACGTGAGGAGGCTTACAGCTGGGTCCAGGCGGCCGCAAGGAAGTGCCTCCTTATTACGTGCAAAATAATTATTCCTCCACCTGACAGCAGGGACCCACTGGACGGGCCACCTTATTTCGCAAAAAAACGTTTCCCCCTGACTGCTGGGACCCACCGGACGGGCCAGCGTATTTAGCGAAAAACATTCCCCGCGCTGTCAGCTCGGACCCACCAGAAGTGCCTCCTTATTACACAAAAAAAATGTATACTCCCCCTGCTAGCTAGGATCCACCATGGTGGGAGGCTGACTTGACTGGGACGGGGGCCTTTGTCAACTTTAGTCAATATGAACGATTCTAGCTCCAGTGACCGTACGATGTCCATCCAACGGCCGTAGTGCTTCTTCAAGCTCTTGTCTTCTTGCTCCAGCCGCCCAAAGCAGCGCCGGTCGTGCCGCGTGCTCCTGCCTCCCGTGGCCGGCTATGCTGCCGCGGAGGCCTCACCGCCCCAACTATTCCCACCGCTGGCCACGCCCTGCGGCGACGACAGCCTCACACCACAGCCGAACCAGTGAACCCTCGTACACCTCTCCGCGCGGGCTTCCACTGCCGCATCTTCCCCGGCTCCCCGTCGTCCCCTTCCTAGGCCTCGCCGTCGTCCACCGCCCTGGTGCTCTCGGCGCGGCGTGGTCAACATGGTCAAGGAACGACTTCCATCGGACGTGGACTGTACGTGGAGAGGCTGACAGCTGGGTCCACGGCCGCAGCAAGGAAGTGCCTCCTTATTACGTGGAAAATAATGATTCCTCCACCTGACAGCTGGGACCCACCGGACAGGCCACTGTATTTCACGAAAAAAACATTTCCCCCTGACTGCTAGGACCCACCAGCTACATCTTCGCATGCAAGGAAGTGCGTCCGGGCAAAAAAACAAAACGATTCGCCCCCCTGACCGCTGGGACCCACCAGCGACACCTTCGCACGCAAGGAAGTGCATCCGGGCAAAAAAAAACAATTCGCCCCCCTGACTGCTGGGACCCACCAGCTACATCTTCGCATGCAAGGAAGTGCGTCTGAAAAAAAACGATTCGCCCCCGTGACTGCTGGGACCCACCAGCTACATCTTAGCAGGCAAGGAAGTGCCTGACAGTCGGGACCCACCTGGTCGAAGCTTACATAGCATTTTCATTCTGGTCGCGAATGTGTACATACTGGTTGTAGTAGAGGCGCGCACATGTCGTAGTAGAGGCGCGCACGTAGCATGTACACGTACGTACAGCGGCGAGGGTGCAAGAAAGAAAATACGGCCACATATGTACATACGGCCAGGGTCTCGAACGCCTACTCGCGCATACGTACATGGCTGGCTCGGAATGGAGAAACAGCGACGTCGTCGTGTTCATGGGGAGGCAACCGGCTGGGTTGGAATGGAATGCGTGGTCGTGTTCATCGGGAGGACTTGGACGGAACAGGCGATGGAAACGAGGCCTGGCGTACCGCACAACGGAGGAAACGGACCTCCTACGTTCGGAACGGGATCCTATTGATCGGGAGGGGTGTGGCGTACCGCAAAACGGAGGAAACAGACCTTCTACGGTCGAAACGGGGGTCCTGTTGATCGGGAGGGGTGTGGCGTACCGCAAAACAGATGAAACGGACCACCTATGGTCGAAATAGGGTACTATTGATCGGGAGGGGTGTGGCGTACCGCAAAACGGAGGAGACGGACCTCCTACGGTCGAAATGGGGGTCTTGTTGATCGGGAGGGGTGTGGCGTACCGCAAAGCGGACGAAACGGAGTTGTGTTGGAGCGCTACGGTCGAAACGGGGGTCCTGTTCATCGGGAGGGGTGTGGCGTACCGCAAAACGGGACTCCACGGGATACTGTTCATCTCCACCGTCGACCTCCTCCAGCCTCCACGGGCTACCGTCGACCTCCTCCAGCCTCCACGGGCTCCTGTTCATCCAGCCTCCACCGCGCGCTACTCCACCGGCTATTGGTCAACCACCCCTCCACCGTCTACTGTTCATCCATCCCTCCACCGTCTACTGTTCATCCAGCCCTCCACACCACGGGGTCCTGTTCAACCACCCCTCCACGGCCACCCCTCCACCATCTACTGTTCATCCAGCCCTCCATACCAAGGGGTCCTGTTCATCCAGAGGCAACGCCACCGCTCACTGTTCA
>NC_041391.1:562067004-562239339 GCF_002162155.2 Triticum dicoccoides | reverse complement strand
ATCCAATCGATCGGCTTCAGTTAGCAGTAGTAGCGAAGGAATCGCTCCATCGGGTTCAGTTAACAGCGATCGATCGATCGCTCGGGTTTAGTAACGCATAGCCTGCAGTGCAATCGCTCGGGTTCAGTTAGAGCCCAACGCCTCGCTCGGGTTCAGTTAGAGCCAACGCCTCGCACGTGTATGAGAGAAACGCGCATCGCTCGGCCCCCGACCTCCCACCGTAACCGGCAACTCCCCGAAATTTTCCTCCCCCTCGCTTCTGCCATGGTTTTTTCCGTCATGGACGGCCCAAAGAATGTCATGCAACTGCGTCTCCGGCCCGCCCAGGACGAAAAGCCCATTTTCTGTCTTGATTTTTTATCATAGAAGTAGGAGCCCACCACATCTATGATGATACCGGGTTTTGTCACAATTATTGTCATAGAAGTGTCATATGTATGACAGAAAAAAATTTCGTTCGGCCCAAAATGTCACGGATGTGTCTTTTTTTTGTAGTGCTTGCATTGATCTCTCCGCCTCCTCGCGAGATTGCCTAGAGAGGCCGCCCCTGAGGAAGCCTTGCATCGTCCGCCCCGCGAGGCTTGGACCCTCGCGAGGGTCTTGAGCTTGTGTTGATATAGACAGGGCGTACTGGGCCACTGCTTGAGCCACGCTGTAGGCCGCAGGCAGGCAAGTCTGGGGACCCCCGTTCCCAGAACACCGACAGTAGCCCCGGGGCCCAAGGCGCGCTTGGACTTGGCTGAGCAGCGAAGCCAAAGGGCAAGTGCGGAGCGCCGCAGGCCCCAACAGCCCGCGGCCTTGGTTGCCGCGTGGCGGTTGATTTGACGTGGGCGTCTTCGCTTCCCCACGCTCCCCCAATATGCGCCTGGCTAGGCGGACACGAAGCTTTACACAGTTATTCCCTACTTGCTGCCCGTGTGCTTCCTATCCCCCTTTCTTCATTGAGCCTCTGTTTCCACCTCCAATCTGACTTGAGTTCCGTCCCCTTCCGTTGCCATGGCACCCACAAAAAAGGAGAGAGGGAAGAAGCCCGCGCCCTCGTCTAGCTCGCCTTCGGCAATCACGCCTGCTGTCGGTGGGTCGCTGATAATCAACCCGGAGGCTTTGGACAAGGTTCGCTCCGCCCTCGCCTCCAGCTTTAACGAGTGCGGAAGGACGACGGATTGGCCTGCGTCCCATGCCTCCTTCGACAGGATCATCACGGAGGTTCGATTCTTCGCCGACGCCCTGTGGGCTGGCCTGGTTCCCCCTTTCTCTGCTTTCTTCAATGCGGTGCTTTCCCACTACCAGATCCATATGATGCATCTCGATCCTCAATCCATTACTCTTCTTGCTGTCTTCACCTTCGTCTGCAAAGCCATGGTGGGCATTGCTCCTTCCGTTGCCCTCTTGCGTCACTTCTTCTCCTTGCGCCTGATCGACCCCTTGTAGTGCTCGGGGTGCGTGAGCTTCCAGGCCATACCAGAGACGGCCGCCTCAGGGATTGATTTTGGCCTTCCACCTTGCATGAGCAGATTTCAGACGAGGTGGTTGTACGTGGATGTTGGAGTGCCCAGCCCCCTGCTCTCGCACCCGACATTGCCTGCCATCCCCAATCTGGGCTGGGGCCATGAGTGGCTCGTGAGCCCCTAGCTGTCCTTCATCTGGCGCCGAATGGGGAAGTTGAGGGAGCTCGGCGTGTTTGCGCCCAAGGTGGTGAAGGAGTTCCTCCAGTATCGCATCGCTCCCCTCCAGCAGCACTCCCGACCTATGTGGACCCTGACTGGGCATCAGGACTGCATGAAGCTCCAAGAGGAGGAGCTTGCGCCTGAAACGCTGAAGAAGGTGCTGGAGGTCTTGACTGGCGACCCCTCGCCGGGCGACATCCGACACGGGGCAGCCCCCTGTATCTTTGCTTGGGCAGGGCCGAGTTCGCGAGGCAGATGCCCCATTTTGATGAATGGGGGTTGTGCCCGGCCGGCCTCGTGGGGCCTTGCGAGAATCCCTTTGCCGTGGCTCCTTTCCCCGTTGCCCACATCGATCTTGCCTCAGGAGGGGGTGCGGGGAGGCAAGCATCACTGGAGGCTGGGGGATCCGGTGTCGAGATGCCGATGTCGCGCGGGGCTCCCGATGCGTCATCCTCCGGAGCTTGTGAAGCTCGTCCTGAGGTAGTCGTTGATGAGGGGGTGCAACCTGCGGCTCCCGAGGCCGAAGCCCCCGAGGCCTTGGCAGGCCACCAAGAAGTGGCGCCTGATCGCTCCTCTCGGCCCGGCGCCCCTGAGGCAGGCCGCCTTGGAGCTTCTTCCTCTGTGCCTCGCACCGGCCCTCATGTTGAGAGCTTGGGTCAGTTTCACATAGACTTCGACGCCCTCCGCAAGAGGAAGGAGGCTTCGAGTGGAAGTGACCGCTCCTGCCGACCGTTGAAGCACAGGAATTACTTCGCCACGGATGAGTAAGTACCTCATTCTTGTAGTTCCTCAATCATTGGTCTCTTTCCTAATTGTGGCCCTTCAGGATCCCTCCTGCCAAGCTCGCGGAATCTGCCAAGAAACAACTTTCGCCGGCCTCGCCTCCATCGCTGACCTTGAGTGTCCCGAGCTCGCTTGCCGTCCCTGACGCGGATGCGTCTGGATAAGCAAGCCGGCCCGCATGGTGCCTCGAGCATGTGTCCCCGCCGTGTTTCCTTCGCGACCTCGCCCGGGATGTGATCAGCTTGCCCCGGGCCCCTTCTCTGATCATGGACAGCGAATGGTTGAAGTCGATCTTCGACTCTTCTTCTGGGGATGGATCTGCGCCGGCCTAGGTCCCTTGCGGGGCCCGTCCAGCGATTGTGGGGGCGCCAGCCCCCAGCCCCCTGCCGAGAGGGGGCGAACCACTTTAGGGCCCTCTGCCAATGCCGCCGGCAGAGGACGATATTGATGACGTGCTCAAGCGAGCGTGGGAGTGCAACACCATCCGCCAAGACTTCCTCTAGAAGATGACGGACGCGATGGGCCAGCTCGGTGGAGAGCTCGTGGACGTGGACGCGTGTCTTGAAGCTGAAGGGCTGCGGCTGGTTGAGGAGCGGTGCAAGCTGAAGGTGGCGGTCAACCTTGCGCATCATCAGTGCGAGCTTGATAATGCGAAAGCCGAAGCATCCCTTGCAGCCTCGCAAAAGGCCTGCTCCCGAGCCATTGAAGAAGCTCAAGAAGCAGACCGGTGACGCGAGATCAGGGAGAAGCGCGCGTGGGAGCTCCAAGCCTGGAGCACTTCCCTAGAGCAGCAAGTGGAGCTGCGCCAGGCCGCCCTTGCCTCGCTGAAGGGGACGCCCGTCGAGGAGGAGGAGCTCTGGAGGCGTGAGGAAGCGCTGAAGCTGGAGGCCGCCTTGCGCAACCTTGACCTTGAGCGGTTGGAGACGAGGGAGCGCCATGTTACCCAGGCGGAGGATGACGTCGGCACGCGGGAGGCTCAAATCCAAGAAGAGATCGACCGCCGCGTGGCAGAAGTTTGTGCGGGTGTCGTGCGGGAGTATCACGAGAGGCCGGAGCTGGTTGAAGCCGAGGCTGCGGACAGGACTACCGCCCTCAGGTCCAAGCTGACCGAAGCAACACAGCATGCAGAGGCCAGCACAACTGCCCTGATCTCGGCGCAGACTGAGTTGGCCTCCTCCCATGCCGAGCTGCTTCTTCTTCAACGGCGGGTTGTCGATGCTGAGTCCATCGCCCGGTAGAACAGGGAAGAAATTCTCCAGCGGCAAACGCTGGAGCACATGCATGGCCCCATGCTCCAAATGCTCAGGGACAGGGCCAACGCGGCCCTGGGCAATATCTATGACACGACCGCTCTGCAACCCTATGTGACCAACTATGCCGGTCACCTCCGGTTCTTCACTGATGTGGTGATGCATCTGGAGAATCGCTCTGAGAGAGCTCTCCATCTTGTCAAGGAGAGGAGCCACAGCCTACTTGCGCGTGCATTCTCCCGTGTCTTCATCCACCTTCAGGACAGGGATCCCCACTTTGACTTCGATGCTGTCATTGCTCCGGTGCCCATGGCCATTCGAGGCGACCTGGCGCGATGGGTGGAGGACAACGTGGATGCACTTGTCCGGGCCTTCACTTCTAATGATGATGGGGTGGTGGTTTCTGTGGATGAAGGTGACGTGGTGAACGGTGGCGAAGATGGCGCCAACAACAGCGATGGTGAAGCCAGCGCCAGCGACAGCGGCACCAGCGATGCCTCCGGAGATGACCAAGAGGATGCGGTGAGCGACATGTCTGATTGATCCTGCGTCCCCCTGCTATTTATCCTGCGCAGAAAAAGCTCGGGCGTGGCCCTGAAGGTTGTAAGAGCATTTTGGGAGGGAAAGCCCCTGATGTAAAAAGGATTGTTGTCCTCACCTTGTTAAGAACGACACCAAATAAGCGCCCGTATGATGTTACGGGCCCTGCGATGGGTTAATTGTTGTGATTTACCTTTAGCCTGGACGAGCCTCGGGTAGGCTTCCGAGGCTGTTGTCGGATTTCGGGTTCTGGCAGACCCTTAAGGTTCGAACTCTGGGGTGCGCACGGAGATCACTCCCCCTACCGGCTCATGTCTCATCGCCTCACAAAGGATCTAGGCTACACGAAGAACAACACAAGGGACGCAAGGTTTATACTAGTTCGGGCCACCATTGTGGTGTAATACCCTACTCTAGTTTGTGATGTGGTGGATTGCCTCAGGGGCTGATGATAAACAATACAAGGGAAGAACAACCTCGCGAGGGATGTTCTTGTGTTGGTGGTTCTGGCTAAGGTTCGACTGTTCGATCCCTCGATTGTTCCCCTCTTTGATCCCCTTGATCTTGAAAGTGGCTAGTCCTATTTATAGAGCGAGGACCTGGTCCTCTTCCCAAATATTGAGCGGGAAGGGCGCCAAAAATTGGCCATTTTGAAGGGGAACATCTAGTACCCTTATCCTAACTAAAGTTGGTCCTCGCCTGCCAAAGACTCTGACGATGACGCCTTCCCAGGCTCCACGATAACCTATATCCTGCCGTTCTGCTGGTCTTGGTCTTGTTGCATCGGAATGGTAACCTTTGCTTGATGCCCTTGCCTGCGCTTGTCCCCTTTGCGTCAAAGGGGAAACAAGGGCACTGCCCAGGCCGGCGCCCGCCTGGCGCCCGCCTGGCTTCGGTCGTCATGGCTTGCGTCACGGGCACCTCGTGAGGTACCCCGCCTTGATCTCTCCGCCTCCTCGCGAGCCATCCTGACGAGACCGCGCCTGAGGAAGCTTCCTGTCGTCCGCCCGGCGAGGCTTGGCCCCTCGCGAGGGTCTTGAGCTTGAGTAGATGAAGATGGGCCGCGCTGGGCCCCCTTCTTGCTCCACGCCACAGGCCGCAGGCAGGCAAGTCTGGGTACCCCCATTCCCAGAACGCCGATAGTAGCCCCCGGGCCCAAGGCGCGCCCGGACTTGACTTAGCAGAGAAGCGAAGGGGCAAGTGTGAAGCGCCGCGGGCCCCAACAGCCTGCGGCCTTGGGCAACGCGTGGTGGTTGATTGGACGGGGGCGTCCCCGCTTCCCCATGACGCCTCAGCAACCGCGTGTCTTGACAAAAGAGCAGCCCCGGGACAGGCTCACCTTCTTTGCTTTTACCAGTCATTTGCCTCAGATCCCCATTCTCGCTCTCCTCCTTATTGCTTCCGAAATCTTCCAGATCTACTTTAATCTGCACCTCCGACAAGTCATGGCGCCTCGCCTGACTCCGACCGAGGCCTGGTACTCACCCGCTCTGGATCCTCCGAATGTGTCGGAGAAGAACCTCGCCCTCACGCGCCAGATGATGGCGGCGCAGGGCAAGGAGGGGGCGGCTGTGCTCAAGGTCGGCTCTGACCTGCTTGAAGACAAGGGGAGCACCTTCTACCCGCTATTCGTGAGCTCCATCGTTGCCGGGCTTGTGCCTCCCTTTTCCGAATTCTTTTTTGATGTTCTCCGCCAATACAACTTGCAGGCTCTGCACCTCCACCCCAACTCTGTTTTCCTTCTGGCGATTTTCGCCTATTATTGTGAGGCTCATGTTGGGGTGATGCCCTCGGTGGCCTTGCTGCGCCATTACTTTTACCTTCGGGTTTCTCGAGGCGCCATCTCCGCGTGCGCGAGCTTTGTCGCATACTCCAGCTCCAATGCCATCTCGAAACCCGGGAAGAGGATCGAAGGCTTCCATAGCAAGTGGGTCATGGTGGATGTTGGGCATATCCACCCTCGGCTGGTGCTGCCTACGGGGCAGCCTAAGGCCGTTGATGCTTGGTCCCGCGCGGAGCTCGTCGATCCCCGCGCGAGGCCAGTGTTGAAGAGGATGGACGCGGACCTGAGGCCGGGCTACCTGGCGACTGCAAAGCTGACCAGGGCGACGCTCCTAAGGGAGTTCCTGCAGCACCGGGTGGCTCCGCTTCGGGAACACTTGCTCCCATTGTGGAGGCTCGGGGAGGCCGATGCCACCCTTCGCCTGAGCTCTGCAGCCCTGGCCGATGAAGATCTAGCCTCGGTCCTTCATTCCTTGGTTGGTGGAGACGTGGTGAGACTGGAGGGTGCTCCTGTACCCCTGTTCCTTCGTGGTGACTGGGAGCAGGTGGTGAACTCCATGCCCACCTTCAACGGGGAGGGGCTAGTGCCTGCGAAAGTTCCTGAGGATCTGGCGGCCCTGGCGATGGTGAACGTATCCTCCGACAACTCCAGCGGGAGCGAGGAGGAGGAAGGGGAGGAAGAAGAAGAGCCTGATTCTGAGGCAACCGACAGAGAGTCGGGGAAGTCCCTTCCTCAGCGCAGGTCACGCGCCCTCCGCCTCATGCCGGACAACGATGAGGGAAGCGACGAGCGAGGCAGGGAGAGCTCACCCTTGATCCCGAAGAAGGACATGACAGGGCTGGTTCCCTGCGGGCCTGCTCCGGCTCCAGGTGGCCTGAAGCCAGCTTCAACTCCTCCGACGTGCCCCCTGCTTCCGGGTCTCCTGAGGCTGACCCCAGCAGTCGGCTCTCGGGCTTCAAGTTCGGCCAGAGGCTACTTGAGTCTGCGAGCGATGACCAGTAAGTGCTTGATTTTCGTCTCGTTTTCCTCCTTCTGTTGCCGAGTCTTGACGTCCGCATCCTTTGGCTAGGCCAGTGCCTGCAGTGAAAAGATTGAAAGGGGCCTTGGAGGCCTCGCTTGGGGCAATGCCTCCGTCTGCGGGGGAAGGATGCAGCGAGGCTCGAGCCTCCCCCGCCCGGTCATCCTCGTGAGGCCAGGCAGGGTGCGCCAGAGCGGGCCCATCCCCCATGGCCCAGGCGACTCCCGAGGCGCCCATGCTTGACGCCACTACTTCGCCTGCCGGGGCTCAGAAGGTCCCGACGCCTAATGCTGTGATCACGCTGCCGTCTTCGCCTCCTACTCCGCCTACCGCAATTTCCCCGACTCCTTCTACTGTCTTCGATCATGCTGCTACTGAGCTGAACCGGCTGCGAGACGATCTCCAGGGTGCCGACCCCCGCCTGGTGGCCGGGCGCTTGGAGTTGGCCTCTGGCTGGGTCCTGTCAGGACCCCGACTCAATGCCACATCGATCTAGCATGTAACACCTCATATCACTTTGCGGCCTCACACACGGTATTCCCACGGGTGTCGTCTTACCTTTGCCCGAGACCGTTTGCGTCTTTTGGCACACGTATATGATAGTGTCGCTAGCATCCATATGATAAGGAGCCCGGGCTGACATGGCTAGTCGTAAACCCAAAGTGGCACAAACTTACAGGGACAGGCATCCATGACCCAGCATCGAACGTGTCGGTCATCAGCAAGTGAATCCAGGCTGTAGCACTGGGCTAGCAGGACTCCGGTGAACCGGGCTGTAGCGGGCTAACAGGACTCTGGTATTCATCGCGTGACATTTCCCTGAAGGGACAGACACAGGAACGAAGAAGGACACATGCCGGCCAGCCTAAGTGTTCCGGAGCAGTAGCAAGCTACCATGGCTCGGTGGAAACACTAGGAGACATTTCCCGGTAAGAGAGGCTACTAAAGATAAACAACTAGATAGTCAGATCCCACACATACCAAGCATTTCAATAACATACACACAATATGCTCGATATGTGCAATACAACATGGCATCACAAAATGACTCTACGACTCAGTAGTTTATTCAATAGGCTCCGAGGAGCGAGACATTACAAACATAGGTCTCATGACCCAACATTCAGAGCATACCAGTCAAAGCACAAGCGGAAGCTATCATGTCTGAGTACAGACATCTATAAATAAAAAAGGCTGAAAGCCTGATTATCTACCAGATCCTGTCGAGGGCACAAGATCGTAGCTGAGGTAACAAGCTAAACGTCGAAGTCCAAGCGGAACTACTAGTGAGACTGAAGTCTCTCTGCAAAAACATAAATTAAGCAACGTGAGTACAAATGTACCCAGCAAGACTTACATCAGATCTAACTACATATGCATCATTATCAACAAGGGGATGGTGGAGTTTAACTGCAGCAAGCCAGCTTTGACTCGGTGGCTAACCTGAACTACGAGTGCAAGTAATTTTTTTGAGGTGGCGCACACGAGTCCACATATTCACCAACCAATACACCACTATGGATCCGCTCCCGTCTCCCTACGAGAACGCCATCCATAGCACTCACGCTTATCTTGCGTATTTTAGAGTATCCACTTTCACTTGTCTATGAACTATGCAAGGGGTCCAAGTTTCCATATCCGAGGAATCCGGCTATTCGAATAGATAATGATAACCCTGCAGGGGTGTACTTCTTCACACACGCTTTCGCCACTTATCGCCCTATACATGTCATGTACCTCGGCAACCTTCAAGCGGAAGCCGGGCGAGGGAGTCGGCCACGACCTGACTAACCGAACAAGTCTCTCGTCCAGGTTTATCGCCCATTCGGGTTCCATCCGCAAGGAGATCCGGCCGGGGTGTCGCTTACGGCCCCAAACGATGTGTGCAGGGTTCCCAAGCCCACCAACCGGGTGCCACTTGGTACACCGGGCCACTGTGCCTAGTCTGTCCCAAGCCCACCTGTACCGGGTGCCACTTGGTAGACTACTAACACTACCTACAAACACCAGAAATTAGTTGCAACTCCTGGACAGAGATCAAGTTGATTAATAAGTCGAGAGAGCTTAGAGCGCCCGGAGCCCAATGTGTGGTAGTAACTGATCATGGATCACAAACACAGAACTTAGTTCCTGAGGACGGCTGCAATGAGACAACCCACCATGTACTCCTACATGGCCTCTCACCGCTACCTTTACCAAATCGTGTTCACACACTTAGCTCACACACAGTAGGACATGTTCACACGCCTCTGATTCATCCCCGATGAATCAGACCTGACTCAACTCTAAGCAGTAGCAGGCATGACAAACAAGCATGAATGAGTAGGCACATCAGGGCTCAAACAACTCCTACTCATGCTAGTGGGTTTCATCTATTTACTGTGGCAATGACAGGTCATGCAAAGGATAAAGGGGTTCAGCTACCGCAGCAAGTAACAAATATGTCGTTGTTGTCCTAATGCAGTAAAAGAGAGCAGGAGCGAGAGAGTGGGATTTTATCGGAATGAACAAGGGGGTTTTGCTTGCCTGGCACTTCTGAAGATAGCATTGAGTCTTCATTAGTGTCAACGATCACATCATCGGTACAACGTCTACCGAGGGGGACAACACCGGCAAACACAAAAGCAACACGATCAATGCAATGCACAATATGATGCATGCTATGACATGGCAATATGAATGTGTTTTGGGCTAATGCACCTAGCTATGATTTAAATGAAGTTGGTTTGAATACATGATTCAAATTCCAACTCCATATATGATTATTTAAATGCCCTTTATTTGTTTTGTCCAAAACAGAGGACAAACATTGTTCAACCATGCATGAGAATGGTACAGATGGATTCCTTGAATTTTTCTGATAATTTTTCATATATAAATTATTTAATTTGGAGTTACGGTTGAATTTCTATGAATTTTAGAAGTTTATACAATTTTCTGGAATTTCCTGAATTATAATAATTCCAGTAATTCATTACTGTGTCAGCCTGACGTCAGTGTGACGTCAGCAGGTCAACAGGGACTGGTCCGGGTCAAACCTGACCAGTGGGGCCCACTGGTCAGTGACTCAGGTGACTAACAGAGTTAATTAACTCTAACTAATCAAATTAATAGCCACGGGGCCCACTGTCAGTGCCAGCAGGGGGTAATTAGTTTAACTAATTCGATTAGTGCTAATCCTAATTAGCTAACAGGGCTGGGCCCACCTGTCATGGACACAGGGGGGGTCCCGCCGTGGTCAGAGTGGGTCAAACCCACCGGCGACATGACGCCGGTGAGGCCCGAGACGGCGGCGCGAACCGGAAACGCGCTACAGGGCACGGGCGAGGCCGTGCTTGGGCTCGTTGGAGAGCCCTTGCTGGTGCGCATCGAACGGTGGTGGTGGCCGTGCCTGTGGTGGCCGATATCGACGACGGCGAGCTCGTGAGCGGCGGCCGGAGTTCGGGTGCGGTCGGGTTCGGCGCTGCTGCTCACAGACGAGGGAGTTGAGGCGCTGGAGGGGCTCTACGGGTCGCGGCTAGCGCAACGGGTGCACGCCCGTGACCAAATGGTCACCGGGATTTCGCCGGCGACGAGCCCGTGCGGCGGAGCGTCTCGGCTCCGGTAGAGGGGGCGGCTAGAGCTCGAAATTGGACATGGGGTTAGGGGGAAACGAAGCAGGGGCTCACGGGGATCATGCAGGTAGGGTCAGCGGGCTCGGGGAAGCACGAACGGCGGCGAATCGACGGCGACCATCGGCGGCGGTCGAGGACGAAGACGATGGCGTGGAGGCGATGCAGAGCTTCCCGAGGGGCTTGGCTTGGTGGGGAGGAAGAGGGGGTCGAGGCGGAGCTCCTGAGCTCAGCGGAAGGGCGAGGGGTGGCCGGTGGCTATGGATGCGACGGCGGCACCCTCCGGTGGCTCTCGGTGGTGCTTCGAATCGAGGGAGGGAGAGAGCTAGAGCGAGCAGGGAGAAAGGATAGCGGTCGAGGGCGTCTCCGTGGCGTTGCTAGAGGGCTCGGGGAGGAAGCAGGAGGTGGCCAGGGGAAGCAGGAGGTGTCCGAGGCAGCGTCGGCGCCCGTCGGCCACACGCGCTGCCTACTGCGCGGGGAAGACGACAGGAGGAGGACGCCTGGTGGGCTGGGCCGCATAGCTGGGCCGGCAACAGTAGCGGGCCGCGCAGGTAGGCTGAGGTAAGTTCTGCTCTGTTTTACTTTTCTTCTGTTTTGTTTTTTTTTTCAATTTATTTTGCCACTGTTTTGAATTTAAAATAATTCAAACAATGCCAAAAACTCCTCTGAATAATTTTATTTTGCTAGATGGACTTTTCCAAAAGCTCATAAAATATTTCAGGGGTATTTGAAATTATATTCTAATTATATGAATATAATCCAAATTCAAATAGCTAATGATTTAATTTCAAAGTCCCAAAAATAAATCCTTTTAAAATGTTCATTATTTTTGGTTTGGATCAAAACCCTTGCCAAAAATATTAAACATCTAAGAAGAGCATTTTGGAACAATGAATGAGATTTCAGGGTTTTTGCCCTTCTTTTATTTAGGGTTTTGAGGCTTCCAAATTTCCTCAGTTCAAGTTTCAAAAATTTAAACATGACGCACAGATGGAAGCAAGCATAGGTCAGGCCAGAACTAGGGATGTGACAACTCACCCCCACTAAACAAAAATCTCGTCCCGAGATTCAAGTGTAGGGTAAGACGATGGGGAACGCAAACTAGCACAATCTTCACGATCCAGGTTGCACTTCATAGGAACGTTGATTCGATCACCATCATTGTCTTGAAGTCTTGCTCTGAGAAATCCTGTCAACGTGACTTGGAGGGAAGAAGGAGACTCTAGAAGGGTCAATCTTCTCGAAGATCGAACAATTCAGGATTAACTCACGGAATGAGACATAGCAACCTCTCTCGAGCTGAGACACTAAACATACATCCATGGGAATGGAGTGAAGCAGATGACGAAGGTTCACTAGGTAGACAACAATTCCACACCTAAGAAGGTGGTAAACGATTGTCAACGTAGCGAGGAGTTGAGTTGCCATGATACCACGACGAAACATCCTGGAGGAGGGTGATTCGTAGATTATTACCTTAAGTGGCAAAAAGAATTACCTTTGATATAGAGATCATTGAGACTCTCTATATCAGCCTAAGGTAAATCACAACAATCGATTGGCGGGGGTCGGTAGAATGGCATACTCGGACTCGGATGATGTGGATTATCTTGTTGAAGACAACGTAATGGATGAATTTCCTTATCACCGGAGATGGAAGAGACCCGTGGTAGAATGGCACATTGATGGTGCAAGCTGGGAACAAAATGCAAATGCTGGGAATGATTCTGGTAACTAGGGAAGAACCCAACAATAGAGAGTGAATTCACTGTTTGAAAAGATCATAGCATTGCCGAGGAAACTGAGAGCAAACCCAGTTAGTGCTGATGATAACACCTAGCGCTTGTGCGTGCTCTCAAGAACTTGAGCATTTCCACAATCATCAAGGTTTTATCAACATCCGTGTCAAGGGTGCTGACAACACATCATACTACCATGATGAATAGCGATGGACGATGCAGATACAAGGAGAGATAACACTTTCTCAGATTTCACCCTTGGCGGGGCCAAGGAAATAAAATCTGGATGATCGACCGAGAGACATTTAGCACTCCGCTTCTAATGTTCTCCTTGATGTTCTAGTGCAACCCATTAATTAAAATGGTTTGGTTCCCAGAACATCAAGTAAAAGTCGGACTTCGGGAGCAATAGAATCCATAAGGAATAGTTACGGAGGTAAATCCTACGAAATCCTTATGGGGAGGTGGCCAACTTCCTCAAACAAGATACTACAATAATAGGTCTTCCGGCTGGGTGTGTTGGCCACGACATCCACTTTACCGGTTATCGAGGGACCAATATTATAGTTCTTGGGAAATGTTCCAACCATCATATCTGCCTGAGATTTAGATCTGGTTGGTGTCAGGATATTCCAGACTCATCGAGTCTAGGAAGAAAAATGAAAGTTTGCAACACAATTCGACGAAATGACGTTGCGAGATTCTCGGGAAATGAACTACGATAGCAAGCTCCAAAACATGAGCTGGTTCTGCTACAAACATGTGAACACGTTGTCCTAGACAAAACATTATCACATGGTAGCCTTACAATAAAACACTACCGAGTTCAGGTGGGGAACCATAATCGAGGATATCAAAGTCCTCGTGCACTTATCGATGAACTTCTTATCCTTGAGCAAACCAATCAGTGGCTTGGTGTGCTAAGGAATACATATGGAATGAAGATGATCAGTCTATCAGGCCATAGAATACTCTGCACGTGCATAACTGACTTGGGATGGTTCCAGAGGAGGTAAAAACATGCTTTCTCGAATTCACGGCGGCAACTTACATCAAATGCACGTGAATCAAAGGAAGTCACTTCTTTCATCCAAACATATACCTCAGAGACGGAACTCGAAGGCATTGTTTACAAAGTTTCCAACAATAGCTTAATGTTCAACAAAATCATGGAGGAGATAAGGATGTTGTCAATGGGGTCAACAACAATTCATCCGGGTTCCCTTTTTAAAAGGAATTCCATAGTTAAGTGAACACGGTGATAGCATTGGTCAGACCAAAGAATATAATGGTGTATGCTCGAGGAAAAACCACGAGTAAGACAACATTACGAATATCGTTGGTTCTGATTTGATTTGACGATAGCCCATACTCAATCAAAGGTTTAGGTAAGATAATAGATCCAACAATTGATCACGAGGATCAACCAATAAAGATATCATCTTTCTTCAACACACACAACCACAAGATATCCCTTTTTGAGAAATGAACTAAGTTGGGCAAGCTTTTATCTTCCAACTCTCCAAGTTGCTGTTCAGCTTAACCATCTAGCTCAGGGGTATCCAACACAGACTCTCGGAGAAGGGGTGGTTTACAGGAATAAACCAACTTGATCACGAACTCAACATAGCGGTTAGGTGACAACCTGGTAATACGTCCGAGAAGATATACGGAAAATCATGAACCACCGATATGTTACTAAGCTTGAGAACAATCTTGCTTTTCAGGGCAAGACGATATGATCAAATGAGCGAGGACTTAACAAAATCCTATCTCATCAATCGAGGAGAGCACCAGGAGAATGGACTAGGTAGCACGATCAACCTTAGGGTGATGATTCAAAAACCAACACGCTAAGAATGAAATTATTGTCCTTTAACTACCAAGCAACGAGGTTGCTAGGAGTATTGATTTCACACATCATAGTTCACTTGTCGGCATTGCGGTTGCGACAACATGGAACCGAGGGATGAATAATGATGACGAGAAGTATCACTACATCAAGAATTCACAAGAGCCAGTGCAATCCTCATGAAAATCCTGACATAAAGACGGTAATACTTCAGGGTAGAACAAAATCAAAAGCTGGGCTGGCATTTTGATCTGCGGAGCATGACTACCTTGACCCAATCCTAGATATGGACGAGGTATTGGAGTTTGTTTCTCCTAGTCATTCCGTGATAGAATGGCTTGACGGACCACAAGAATAATAGGCATCGATGAACGAATGCATGCATACTCTTGACTATCAATTGATAGACGAGGGTCGGAAGACAATTAAAGCGGGACAACCCAAAGGAACATATAACTTTCTGAGTTGTGGATGCATAGATTAGTATGTCGAACCAAGTTCAACAAGTTTCTTCCGAATAACCCATGCAGAAAAGTAGAACTAGCAGAGTCGCAATATAGAATGGGGAACTCATAGAGGGCCTGTTGTGATCTTTTGATCCAACAACTTCTGCCATAATGGTTCATGGTATTTGGAAGAACGATATACCACGGACCTCGAGGACTATCGCAAAGGTTACTAATATACTAAAGGAACTAGCAACACTATCAACATGATGTAAGTAGAGTGAATCTCGGGTTCAAAACCCAGGAATAGAATACCTACTACTAAGTGGCATCACGGGATGCTTTCGAGAATGAAGGCCAGAATCATCACACTGGGAACACAAATCATAGCTAAATTACTAGATGATCCCCTAAGACACCTAGGGTCATAATAATATCTCCAACATATATGTCAAGGTAACAGAGTACCTCAACTCACTGATTAGTGTGGTTAATCTGGCCCAAAGGAACATTGAAACGGGAGGAAGGAATTTGCAAGTGCATCAGATTGTTTAGAAACCTGGGATGGCTCAGACAGCATAACGGCTGTAAATGCTCAAAAAGATTTGAGACATTCACAAAAATGGTGGCATAACCACGCAGAAGCACAATATCAAGGTTTCGAGATCAACAATTAACATACGGAAATAATAGGAACTGAGACGAAGCTTAAGTCCAACAATCTTATAAGTCTACTAATTAGTAACACGTGATCCTGATAGAAAGAAGAGATAGCCTAATTCCTTAACCCCGTAGGAAAGATAAGATGACTCAGATCAGAAGGGCATAAGGTATAAGGAGTAAAAAGAGCCTTACGTTCCATCCCACAATCAATTTCCTTATATAACTAAAGAATTTCTAGACTCAACTTCGACCAGTTTGGCTTGGTAATCCTACGGGCAGTCAAGCTCTGATACCAACGCTGTCAGGACCCCGACTCAATGCCACATCGATCTAGCATGTAACACCTCATATCACTTTGCGGCCTCACGCACGGTATTCCCACGGGTGTCGTCTTACCTTTGCCCGGGACCGTTTGCGTCTTTTGGCACACGTATATGATAGTGTCGCTAGCATCCATATGATAAGGAGCCCGGGCTGACATGGCTAGTCGTAAACCCAAAGTGGCACAAACTTACAGGGACAGGCATCCATGACCCAGCATCGAACGTGTCGGTCATCAGCGAGTGAATCCAGGCTGTAGCACTGGGCTAACAGGACTCCGGTGAACCGGGCTGTAGCGGGCTAACAGGACTCCGGTATTCATCGTGTGACATTTCCCCGAAGGGACAGACACAGGAATGAAGAAGGACACATGCCGGCCAGCCTAAGTGTTCCGGAGCAGTAGCAAGCTACCATGGCTCGGTGGAAACACTAGGAGACATTTCCCGGTAAGAGAGGCTACTAAAGATAAACAACTAGATAGTCAGATCCCACACATACCAAGCATTTCAATAACATACACACAATATGCTCGATATGTGCAATACAACATGGCATCACAAAATGACTCTACGACTCAGTAGTTTATTCAATAGGCTCCGAGGAGCGAGACATTACAAACATAGGTCTCATGACCCAACATTCAGAGCATACCAGTCAAAGCACAAGCGGAAGCTATCATGTCTGAGTACAGACATCTATAAATGAAAAAGGCTGAAAGCCTGATTATCTACCAGATCCTGTCGAGGGCACAAGATCGTAGCTGAGGTAACAAGCTAAACGTCGAAGTCCAAGCGGAACTACTAGTGAGACTTAAGTCTCTCTGCAAAAACATAAATTAAGCAACGTGAGTACAAATGTACCCAGCAAGACTTACATCAGATCTAACTACATATGCATCATTATCAACAAGGGGATGGTGGAGTTCAACTGCAGCAAGCCAGCTTTGACTCGGTGGCTAACCTGAACTACAACTACAAGTAATTTTTTTGAGGTGGCGCACACGAGTCCACATATTCACCAACCAATACACCACTATGGATCCGCTCCCGTCTCCCTACGAGAACGCCATCCATAGCACTCACGCTTATCTTGCGTATTTTAGAGTATCCACTTTCACTTGTCTATGAACTATGCAAGGGGTCCAAGTTTCCATATCCGAGGAATCCGGCTATTCGAATAGATAATGATAACCCTGCAGGGGTGTACTTCTTCACACACGCTTTCGCCACTTATCGCCCTGTACACGTCATGTACCTCGGCAACCTTCAAGCGAAAGCCGGGCGAGGGAGTCGGCCATGACCTGACTAACCGAACAAGTCTCTCGTCCAGGTTTATCGCCCATTCGGGTTCCATCCGCAAGGAGATCCGGCCGGGGTGTCGCTTACGGCCCCAAACGATGTGTGCAGGGTTCCCAAGCCCACCAACCGGGTGCCACTTGGTACACCGGGCCACTGTGCCTAGTCTGTCCCAAGCCCACCTGTACCGGGTGCCACTTGGTAGACTACTAACACTACCTACAAACACCAGAAACTAGTTGCAACTCCTGGACAGAGATCAAGTTGATTAATAAGTCGAGAGAGCTTGGAGCGCCCGGAGCCCAATGTGTGGTAGTAACTGATCATGGATCACAAACACAGAACTCAGTTCCTGAGGACGGCTGCAATGAGACAACCCACCATGTACTCCTACATGGCCTCTGACCGCTACCTTTACCAAATCGTGTTCACACACTTAGCTCACACACAGTAGGACATGTTCACACGCCTCTGATTCATCCCCGATGAATCAGACCTGACTCAACTCTAAGAAGTAGCAGGCATGACAAACAAGCATGAATGAGTAGGCACATAAGGGCTCAAACAACTCCTACTCATGCTAGTGGGTTTCATCTATTTACTGTGGCAATGACAGGTCATGCAAAGGATAAAGGGGTTCAGCTACCGCAGCAAGTAACAAATATGTCGTTGTTGTCCTAATGCAGTAAAAGAGAGCAGGAGCAAGAGAGTGGGATTTTATCGGAATGAACAAGGGGGTTTTGCTTGCCTGGCACTTCTGAAGATAGCATTGAGTCTTCATTAGTGTCAACGATCACATCATCGGTACAACGTCTACCGAGGGGGAACAACACCGGCAAACACAGAAGAAACACGATCAATGCAATGCACAATATGATGCATGCTATGACATGGCAATATGAATGTGTTTTGGGCTAATGCACCTAGCTATGATTTAAATGAAGTTGGTTTGAATACATGATTCAAATTCCAACTCCATATATGATTATTTAAATGCCCTTTATTTTTTTGTCCAAAACAGAGGACAAACATTGTTCAAACATGCATGAAAATGGTACAGATGGATTCCTTGAATTTTTCTGATAATTTTTCATATATAAATTATTTAATTTGGAGTTACGGTTGAATTTCTATGAATTTTAGAAGTTTATACAATTTTCTGGAATTTCCTGAATTATAATATTTCCAGTAATTCATTACTGCGTCAGCCTGACATCAGTGTGACATCAGCAGGTCAACAGGGACTGGTCCGGGTCAAACCTGACCAGTGGGGCCCACTGGTCAGTGACTCAGGTGACTAACAGAGTTAATAACTCTAACTAATCAAATTAATAGCCACGGGGCCCACTGTCAGTGCCAGCAGGGGGTAATTAGTTTAACTAATTAGATTAGTGCTAATCCTAATTAGCTAACAGGGCTGGGCCCACCTGTCATGGACACAGGGGGGGTCCTGCCGTGGTCAGAGTGGGTCAAACCCACCGGTGACATGACGCCGGCGAGGCCCGAGACGGCGGCGCGAACCGGAAACGCGCTACAGGGCACGGGCGAGGCCGTGCTTGGGCTCGTTGGAGAGCCCTTGCTGGTGCGCATCGAACGGTGGTTGTGGCCGTGCCTGTGGTGGCCGGTACCGATGACAGCGAGCTCATGAGCGGCGGCCGGAGTTTGGGTGCGGTCGGGTTCGGCGCTGCTGCTCACAGACAAGGGAGTTGAGGCGCTGGAGGGGCTCTACGGGTCGCGGCTAGCGCAACGGGTGCACGCCCGTGACCAAATGGTCACCGGGATTTCGCCGGCGACGAGCCCGTGCGGCGGAGCATCTCGGCTCCGGTAGAGGGGGCGGCTAGAGCTCGAAATCGGACATGGGGTTAGGGGGAAACGAAGCAGGGGCTCACGGGGATCATGCAGGGAGGGTCAGCGGGCTCGGGGAAGCACGAACGGCGGCGAATCGACGGCGACCGTCGACGGTGGTCGAGGACGAAGACGATGGCGTGGAGGCGATGCAGAGCTTCCCGAGGGGCTTGGCTTGGTGGGGAGGAAGAGGGGGTCGAGGCGGAGCTCCTGAGCTCAGCGGAAGGGCGAGGGGTGGCCGGTGGCTATGGATGCGACGGCAGTGCCCTCCGGTGGCTCTCGGTGGTGCTCCGAATCGAGGGAGGGAGAGAGCTAGAGCGAGCAGGGAGAAAGGATAGCGGTCGAGGGCGTCTCCGTGGCGTTGCTAGAGGGCTCGGGGAGGAAGCAGGAGGTGGCCAGGGGAAGCAGGAGGTGGCCGAGGCAGCGTCGGCGCCCGTCGGCCACGCGCGCTGCCTACTGGCGCGGGGAAGACGACAGGAGGAGGACGCCTGGTGGGCTGGGCCGCACAGCTGGGCCGACAACAGTAGCGGGCTGCGCAGGTAGGCTGAGGTAAGTTCTGCTCTGTTTTACTTTTCTTCTGTTTTGTTTTTTTAATTTATTTTGCCACTGTTTTGAATTTAAAATAATTCAAACAATGCCAAAAACTCCTCTGAATAATTTTATTTTGCTAGATGGACTTTTCCAAAAGCTCATAAAATATTTCAAGGGTATTTGAAATTATATTCTAATTATATGAATATAATCCAAATTCAAATAGCTAATGATTTAATTTCAAAGTCCCAAAAATAAATCCTTTTAAAATGTTCATTATATTTGGTTTGGATCAAAACCCTTGCCAAAAATATTAAACATCTAAGAAGAGCATTTTGGAACAATGAATGAGATTTCAGGGTTTTTGCCCTTCTTTTATTTAGGGTTTTGAGGCTTCCAAATTTCCTCAGTTCAAGTTTCAAAAATTTAAACATGACGCACAGATGGAAGCAAGCATAGGTCAGGCCAGAACTAGGGATGTGACAGGTCCACTCCAATGCCTCCGTCCGAGCGGCACTGGTTCAGGCCGTGATGGCCTGTGATGAGGAGAAGCAGGCCATCCTCCAAACCAAGGCCGCTCGTGACGCTGCCTTGGGTGAGGTTGCGGATGTTCGGGGCAGCTTCAAGGCACTGGAGAGCGAGCTGCAAGGCCTGCGCGACGAGCTCGCCAAGGAGGTTCGTAACCGCAAGGAGAAGGAGAAGGAGATGAGGACCCGAGAAGCTACTATCAAGGACCGGGACGCCGAGCATGATGAACGTCACAGCCGGTTGGAGACGCTGGAGCAGGCGTTGGAGGCGGAGAGGATCAAGCTGGACGGCAAGGCGAGGGTCCTGGCCGAGGACCATGTGGCCTTCGCGCAGCTGGAGGAGAGGGCTCGCGCCTCGCTGAAGACACTTTATGATGGCAGCCTGGAAAAGTTCTAGCTGGCACCGAGGATGGCCCCGCCAAGTTGCTTCCCTTCCTGGTCCGCGCACTTGAAGATGTTGCTGACGGCCTTGGCCCCATGGCCGAGGCCGAGGCTCGTGTCCTTTCTTCTGCAGTGCTGGTGTGTATACTTACCCACGTTTATCTTCGCGACCCCAATGTCAATCTTGACAGCCTGCTGGAGCCTGCGAGCGGCGATCTTGCCGCTGCCGTTGCTGAGGCAGTGAAGGGTCGAGCGGAAGCCCTGCTGGTAAAGTTCCGCGCTTTCAGCACCAAGCCAAGGCGAGATGTTGCCAACCCTGGGGCTTCAAGAGGTGGAGCCGCCCAGCACAACTCCACCACCAGCGATGGCACCACCGGAAAGTGACCTCTTCACGGCTCCTGTCCTGCTTTAGTTCCTGCAACATGCATCATGCCTCGTGGAGGCGTTTAAACTTGTGTTTGGCATTGTGAAAACACCATATGGACTGTAATATTTGCTTTTGACTTCCTTGAGATTTACAATTTTCCTTCCTACTTGCTTGTGTTCTACGTTGACAGGGCCCGGCCCCGCGCATACCTCAGCCGCTGTTAGCTCCGACCGGAAACCAGGACGAGACCAAGGAGTGAGGGGCTACGTGACCAGTTAGGCTCCTGAGTCGTGATGCTCAGGAGTCCCCCTTGACGCGCAAACAACAAGTAGGGAGGGGAGGTATAGGAGTGGATCTTCCGTTCTATGTCGGCAGGGCCCGGCCCCGCGCATACCTCAACCGCCATTAGCCCCGGCCGGAGACCGGGACAGGACCAAGGAGTGAGGGGCTATGTGACCAGTTAGGCTCCTGAGTTGCGATGCTCAGGAGTCCCCCTTGATGTTCAAATGGCCTTCGTACCTTGGCTCCGCTCGGGGAGGGGCGCGCGTTGAACCAGGCCCAAGGGGCCTGGTTGGGTGGCATGTGCCCGGTTGTGGCCCAGGCATAGCCCCCGTGCCCAGCCCCCTCGCGCGGCACTCCCGAGGGGAGGTGTTGCGATAAGGCCGGACACTGAGCTCTGGGCTCCCTGAGGTTGATGCGGCCGTGGGCCACCCTAAGTTGTTTATCACCAGCGCGGAGCATAGCGCTTCCGTATGTGTACGGGCATAGCCGCTCCTCAGCAGTGTTGTCAGCCAGCGCGGAGCATGGTGCTTCCACTGGTACGTGGGAGGGGGCTCCCCTCCGGGAGGAGCCCCCGGGGCATGTACAGCCCCGCCCTGACACGTGGCTGGCATGGTAGGGCTTGACGAGGTGTATTTGGGCACCCGTGAGCCAGCGCGGGACTCACGGGGCCCTACCTCAAGGCAGGTTATGCCTGGCTCTAGGCCTTTGTTTGTAATGTTCTCCTGCAAATTTGGTTAGATGCCAGCGCTCTACGTCCTCAGGTCCTGGCCCTCGAGCAAGCTCAGCCGTCGGTGGTATGCCAGGTCGCGATGCCGTGGACAAGGGCAGGAGGTGAGGGCTGGAGAGCCAGTAAGAGTCCATGAGTCGCGATGCTCAGGTACCCCCCTTTTAACATGCAAGCGGTCGGCATGAGGGAAGAAAGGACGCCGTCACAGGCATCAAGCAATAATCATGGTGGGTCAAATGTACGACCTGAATAGATGTGAGAGAGATACAGGCCACTGGGTCTGGCCCGAGTGGCTTGGGGATATTGCAGCCCGAGGGGCGCCCCCAACAAAGTAACCTAAAGGCATAAACAAAAGGGATACATGTCGCAGGGACGGACCCACGCAGCCTGGGAATGATGCAGCCCTGGGGGCACTCCCAGTCTGAAAATAAAACTTGAACGATGTCACCTAATGATGTTGGAGATGAAGGGATGCTGAAGTAGCTGACGACGCGCGTTGCGGAAGCCAGCCCTCACGAGCCCCAGGCCCAGGAGCCTCGGAAGGGTCCGGGGGCGCAGGTGGCTCTTCAAGGGCCATCTCCATCTCTATCAGGACTGCGGAATGCCTGACCTCTTGAGCCTCCAGGATGCTCCTCAGCAGTCGCTGATGAGCGGCAACTGTGTTCGGCAGGCCGAAGGGCATGCGAACGTAGCTGTGAGGTGGACCCTCACAACGCCCCACGCGCGAAGGCCAGAGGCGCTCTTGAGATGCGGCTCGGTTGAGCCATGGTACATCGATGCAGACGCGCAGCCCACCATCCTCGCCTGGATGTGGAGCTACGGCGGGTAAGTGGCGGCTGCCACTCATGACTCTTGACTCCTGCAGCTCATGAATGCTTCTTTCGATGAACTCCCGAGGGCTTGGCCCTCCTTGCCTTGTTCCTTCGTGAGGGAAACATGCTTTGAAGCACGCCTCCAAGTGGTGCCCGAGCGCCTCCCTCGTGATCTTGGCAAAGTCGATGGCCCTCCAGAAGAGAGCCCCCGAGCCTTGCTCGAGGAGGGCACCGGGCGCGCCTTCCTATGCGATAGAAGGAGGCACCCCTTGAACGCGCGCGGATCCTGACACAACGCCATTGGAAGGGCTTGCCTCCGGAGGGTTTGGACCAGGTGATGCCTTCTTCTTCTTAGGGACTGCCTCGGGAAGCCTTCCACTCCTGAGGTCTGGGTCTTCGATTGCTGCGGCTTGAAAAGCACACTCAAGGGAACACACCGCATCCCTCTCCTCGCAAGGCACCGTGATGACTCCACTGCTTCCTGGCATCTTGAGAACATTGTAGCCGTGATAAGTTACTGCCATGAACTTGGCCAGAGCTGGGTACCCGAGGATGGCATTGTATGCCAGGCGAATGTGGGCGACGCCGAAGTCAATGAGCTCGGTGCGGTAGTTGTCGCGCTGCCCAAAGGTGACGGGAAGGCGGACCTGCCCTATCGGAATAGTGGAACCATCAGTGACTCCTGAGAAAGGCTTGGTTGGCTGAAGCTGATTGTATGGCACTTGGAGATTGTTGAACGTCTCGACGGATAGGACACTGAGCCCTGCTCCGCCATCGATGAGGGTTCTGGTGACTTGCACATTGCTGATGATCGGGGAGCAAAGCATCGGGAGGACTCCGGCCGTGGCTGCGCACTTGTGCTGATCCGCTGAGCTGAACGTGATAGCGCATGCTGACCACCTGAGAGGGTGCGTGGCCTCCAGCCTGGGGAGGATGGCATTCACCTCACGAGCAAACTACTTGAAGATGCATTGAGAGGCTGGGGCCTGAGCGCCGCCCAAGATCCAACCGATAGCGCACGGCTCCTAGAAAGCTCCCAGCCCCTTCGTCCTGATGATGGTCTTCATTCCTCCTCGGCTGAGGCGGCAGAGGAGGGAGGCCTGCGTTGCCTTAAGGGCGATCCTCACGAGGTCGATCCCTCCAGCCTCCCTCGCGAGGCTGGTCCTGCAAGCGGTCCTCGCGAGGTCGGTCATGCCACCTTTGGCGAGGGCCACGGTCTTCCCATCGTCCTCCACCTCTTCCTCCTCCTCGGCTGTAGCCCCGGTCGTTGCGCTCGAGGCGTCGGCCGGCACGCACATCTCGCACGGCCCTGAGCTCTTGGCATTCGTTGGTGTTGTGGGTGTGGAGGTCGTGGTACACGCAGTACCGGCTGCCCTTGGATGACTCAGGATGGTCCTTGCCTCGCTTGGTGTCTGGCTCTGCTGCAAGCACATCAGCCCCCTTGTGCTTCACGTCCTTGACCTTGGGCTTCTTCTCTTCTGGATCGGCAGCCGGAAGCTCGAGGAGGGAGTGGCATACCTCCTCAGCCCTGGCGCACTTGGTCGCCAAGTAGAACAGCTCCAGGGATGTGCACAGGTCTTCATGGGTTGCCAGCTCCTCTTTCATCTTGATGTCACGCACGCCGTCAGAGAAGGCTGAGATGATGGCCTCTTCAGTCACCCTGGGGATCTTGAGGCGAGCGTTGTTGAAGCGCTGGATGTACTTTTGCAGGGTCTCTCCTGGCTATTGCTTGATGCGGCGGAGGTCGCTCATGGCCGGGGGCCGATCGCGAGTGCCTTGGAAGTTGGCGATGAAGCGGGTGCGCATCTCGTCCCAGAAGGAAATCGTGCTAGGAGCCAGGTTCGGGAGCCAGGTGCAGGCACCGTCCTTGAGCGCCATGGGGAACCAGTTCGCCATGACCTTCTCGTCCCCATTGGTGGCTTCGATGCCCAGCTCGTAGAGCTGGAGGAACTCCGCAGGGTCAGTTGTGCCATTGTAGCGCGGGGGCAGATCCGGCTTGGACTTGCCCAGCCAAGCTACCCTGCGCAACTCGACGGTGAAGGCACGGCAGCCCACAGTGGCCACTGGAGGCCTTTGGTGGCAAAAGACTTGATCTTGGAGGTCTCCACGCGCCGCCGCCAGGAGCAGCACAGGGTCTTGGCGCGCTAGAGCAGGAGCGCGGCCATACCGCGCCAGTGCTGGGAGCTTGCGGGCAGCTTCTTGAGGACGAGGGATCTCTTGGCATCTCTTCTCTTGCTGCGCAGGCGCTGAACGGAGCGGGTCCCGTCCAGGGGCGCCTTGGGGCCAGCGCACCTTCTTGAGGGGGAGGCGGCTGAGGTGCCTCTGGAGCTACATTCCCCGCGCAGGGCAGTGGGCGGTGCAGCGAGAGGGATGGTGCAGGGGAGCCCCCTGCGGCGCTGACGAGCTCGGTGATGCGGGTGAGCCACTCGTCATAGATGTCGTCGACGGGGCGGTAATGCAGGAGCTCTTGCCCTAGGAGCAACGCGGCGTGCGCGTCCGCGGGGGCGCGATGGGCGTGCGATGACGAGCCTGCTGGAGTCGGCGACGGGGTGGCGGTGCGGCCTTCTCGCCGCATCGAAGGGTGCAGGGATGATGCCTGCTGCTCGTTCCCCGCCAGACCGGTGGCAGCGTTGACGGCAGGCGACGGGGAACGACGAGGGCATCCGCCGACGGGCACCGTCTAGGCGACGCGGGTGGCGAGAGCAGCCCGGCGCTCGGCGCGGGCTCGAAGAGCATCAGACATGGACGCGACGGACGGCAAAACGCAGGCGACGGAAGGTGTGATTCCGGCGCACCCCTACCTGGCACGCCAAATGTCGGATTTCGGGTTCCGGCAGACCCTTAAGGTTCGAACTCTGGGGTGCGCATGGAGATCACTCCCCCTACCGGCTCACGTCTCGTCGCCTCGCAAAGGATCTAGTTTACACGAAGAACAACACAAGGGACGCAAGGTTTATACTAGTTAGGGCCACCATTGTGGTGTAATACCCTACTCTAGTTTGTGGTGTGGTGGATTGCCTCAGGGGCTGATGATGAACAATACAAGGGAAGAACAGCCTCGCGAGGGATGTTCTTGTGTTGGTGGTTCTGGCTAAGGTTCGACTGTTCGATCCCTCAATCGTTCCCCCCTTCGATCCCCTTGATCTTGAAAGTGGCTAGTCCTATTTATAGAGCGAGGCCCTGGTCCTCTTCCCAAATATTGAGTGGGAAGGGCGCCAACAATTGGCCATTTTGGAGGGGAACATCTAGTACACTTATCCTGACTAAAGTTGGTCCTCGCCTGCCAAAGACTCTGACGATGACACCTTCCCGGGCTCCACGATGACCTCTATCCTGCCGTTCTGCTGGTCTTGGTCTTGTTGCACCGGAATGGTAACCTTTGCTTGATACCCTTGCCTACACTTGCACCCTTTGCGTCATAGGGGAAACAAGGACACTGCCCAGGCCGGCGCCCGCCTGGCGCCCGCCTGGCTTTGGTCGTCATGGCTTGCATCACGGGCACCTCGTGAGGTACCCCGCCTTGATCTCTCCGCCTCCTCGCGAGCCATCCTGACAAGGTCGCGCCTGAGGATGCTTCTTGTCATCCGCCCCGCGAGGCTTGGCCCCTCGCGAGGGTCTTGAGCTTGAGTAGATGAAGATGGGCCGCGCTGGGCCCCCTACTTGCTCCACACCGCAGGCCGCAGGCAGGCAAGTATGGGTACCCCCGTTCCCAGAATGCCGACAGCTGTAACTCTCCGGGGGTCCTCTGGGGGGACCTGCTGACCATGTGGTGAGTGTTGGAAATATGCCCTAGAGGCAATAATAAATTAGTTATTATTATATTTCCTTGTTCATGATAATCGTTTATTATCCATGCTATAATTGTATTGATAGGAAACTCAGATACATGTGTGGATACATAGACAACACCATGTCCCTAGTAAGCCTCTAGTTGACTAGCTCGTTGATCAATAGATGGTTATGGTTTCCTAACCATGGACATTGGATGTCATTGATGACGGGATCACATCATTAGGAGAATGATGTGATGGACAAGACCCAATCCTAAGCCTAGCAAAGAGATCGTGTAGTTCATATGCTAAAGCTTTCCTAATGTCAAGTATCTTTTCCTTAGACCATGAGATTGTGCAACTCCCGGATACCGTAGGAATGCTTTGGGTGTACCAAACGTCACAATGTAACTGGGTGACTATAAAGGTGCACTACAGGTATCTCCGAAAGTGTCTGTTGGGTTGGCACGAATCGAGACTGGGATTTGTCACTCCGTGTGATGGAGAGGTATCTCTGGGCCCACTCGGTAGGACATCATCATAATGTGCACAATGTGATCAAAGATTTGATCATGGGATGATGTGTTACGGAACGAGTAAAGAGACTTGCCGGTAACGAGATTGAACAAGGTATCGGTATACCGATGATCGAATCTCGGGCAAGTATAATACCGCTAGACAAAGGGAATTGTATATGGGATCGATTGAGTCCTTGACATCGTGGTTCATCCGATGCGGTCATCATGGAACATGTGGGAGACAACATGGGTATCCAGATCCCTCTGTTGGTTATTGACCGGAGAACGTCTCGGTCATGTCTGCATGGTTCCCGAACCCGTAGGGTCTACACACTTAAGGTTCGATTACGCTAGAGTTATAAAGGAAGTTTGTATGTGGTTATCGAATGTTGTTCGGAGTCCCGGATGAGATCCCGGACGTCACGAGGAGTTCCGGAATGGTCCGGAGGTAAAGATTTATATATGGAAAGTTGTTGTTCGGGTTCCGGGAAAGGTTCGGGTTTTTTCGGTATTGTACCGGGAAGCTTCCAGAAGGTTCCGGAGGATTCCAGAGGGGTCCGAAGGTCCGGAAATTGTTCCACCACGTCCAATATAGCAGCATGGGCTGTAAGGGGGCGCCCTAGCCTTAATGGGCCAGGGGCACCAGCCCCCCAAGGCCCATGTGCATGGGAGAGGGGAAACCCTAAGGGGGAGGGCCTCCACTTGACTTGGGAGGCACTCCTCCCCCCCTTGGCCTCCGCCCCCTCCTCGGATTGGATCTGAGGGGGCCGGCCCCCTTCTCCCTTTACCCTATATATATGTGGGGGTGGGAGGGCAGCTGCACCCCAAGTTCTGGCGCAGCCCTCCCCCTCTCCCAAGTACTCCTCCTCTCCCGCAGTGCTTGGCGAAGCCTTGCAGGATTGCCACGCTCCTCCATCACCACCACGCCGTTGTGCTGCTGCTAGATGGAGTCTTCCTCAACCTCTCCCTCTCTCCTTGCTGGATCAAGGCATGGGAGACGTCACCGGGATGTACGTGTGTTGAACGCGGAGGTGCCGTCCGTTCGGCACTAGGATCTCCGGTGATTTGGATCACGACGAGTACGACTCCTTCAACCCCGTTCTCTTGAACGCTTCCGCTTAGCGATCTACAAGGGTATGTAGATGCACTCTCCTTCCCCTCGTTTCTAGTCTCTCCATGGATAGATCTTGGTGACTCGTAGGAAAATTTTGAATTTCTGCTACATTCCCCAACAGTGGCATCATGAGCTATGTCTATTGCGTAGATTCTTTGCACGAGTAGAACACAAAGTAGTTGTGGGCGTTGATCTTGTTCAATATGCTTACCGTTACTAGTCCAATCTTGTTTCGATGGTATTGTGGGATGAAGCGGCCCGGACCGACCTTACACGTACTCTTACGTGAGACAGGTTCCACGGACTGACACGCACTTGGTGCATAAGGTGGCTAGCGGGTGCCAGTCTCTCCCACTTTAGTCGGAACGGATTCGATGAAAAGGGTCCTTATGAAGGGTAAATAGCAATTGTCATATCACATTGTGGTTTTGCGTAGGTAAGAAACGTTCTTGCTAGAAACCCATAGCAGCCACGTAAAACATGCAAACAACAATTAGAGGACGTCTAACTTGTTTTTGCAGGGTATGCTATGTGATGTGATATGGCCAAGAAGAATGTGATGAATGATATGTGATGTATGAGATTGATCATGTTCTTGTAATAGGAATCATGACTTGCATGTCGATGAGTATGACAACCGGCAGGAGCCATAGGAGTTGTCTTAATTTATTGTATGACCTGCGTGTCATTAAACAACGCCATGTAATTACTTTACTTTATTGCTAACCGGTAGCCATAGTAGTAGAAGTAATAGTTGGCGAGACAACTTCATGAATACACGATGATGGAGATCATGATGATGGAGATCATGGTGTCATGCCGGTGATGATGATGATCATGGAGCCCCGAAGATGGAGATCAAAAGGAGCAAAATGATATTGGCCATATCATGTCACTATTTGATTGCATGTGATGTTTATCATGTTTATGCATCTTATTTGCTTAGAACGACGGTAGTAAAAAAGATGATCCCTCATTAAAATTTCAAGAAAGTGTTCCCCCTAACTGTGCACCATTGCGAAAGTTCGTCGTTTCGAAGCACCACGTGATGATCGGGTGTGATAGATTCTTACGTTCACATACAACGGTTGTAAGCCAGATTTACACACGCGAAACACTTAGGTTGACTTGACGAGCCTAGCATGTACAGACATGGCCTCGGAACACAAGAGACCGAAAGGTCGAGCATGAGTCGTATAGTAGATACGATCAACATGAAGATGTTCACCGATGATGACTAGTCTGTCTCACGTGATGATCGGACACGGCCTAGTCTGACTAGAGGGATGTCTATCTGAGTGGGAGTTCATTAGATGAACTTAATTATCCTGAACATAGTCAAAAGCCCTTTGCAAATTATGTCATAGCATTGCTTTAGTTCTACTGTTTTAGATATGTTCCTAGAGAAAAATAGTTGAAAGTTGACAGTAGAGATTATGCGATCAGTAGAAAGCTTATGTCCTTAATGCACCGCTCAGTGTGCAGAACCCCAAACATCGTCTGTGGATGTTGTGAACATCGGACATACACGTTTTGATAACTACATGATACTTCAGTTAAATGGTTTAGAGTAGAGGCACCAAAGACGTTTTTCGAAACGTCGCAGAAAATAAGAGATGTTTCGAGGGCTGAAATTGGGATTTCAAGCTCGTGCCCATGTCAAGAGGTATAAGACCTCCGACGATTTTCCTAGCCTGCAAACTAAGGGAGAAAAGCTCAATCGTTGAGCTTGTGCTCAGATTGTCTGAGTGCAACAATCACTTCAATCGAGTGGGAGTTGATCTTCCAGATGAGATAGTGATGTTTCTCCAAAGTCATTGCCACCAAGCTGCTAGAGCTTCGTGATGAACTATAACATATCAGGGATAGATATGATGATCCTTGAGGTATTCGGGATGTTTGACACCGCGAAAGTAGAAATCAAGAAGGAGCATCAATTGTTGATGGTTGGTGAAACCACTAGTTTCAAGAAGGGCAAGGGCAAGAAGGGATACTTCATGAAATGGCAAATCAGCTGCTGCTCTAGTGAAGAAACCCAAGGTTGAACCCAAACCCGAGACTAAGTGCTTCTGTAATAAGGGGAACAACCACTGGAGCAGAATTACCCTAGATACTTGGTAGATGAGAAGGCTGGCAAGGTCAATAGAAGTGTATTGGATATACATTATGTTAATGTGTACTTTACTAGTACTCCTAGTAGCACCAGTGTATTAAGATACCGGTTCGGTTGCTAAGTGTTGGTAACTCAAAATAAAAGAGCTACGGAATAAACGGAGACTAGCTAAAGGTGAGCTACGATATGTGTTGGAAGTGTTTCCAAGTTTGATGTGATCAAACATCGCACGCTGCCTCTACCATCAAGATTAGTATTAAACCTGAATAATTGTCATTTGGTGTTTGCGTTGAGCATAGACATGATTGGATTATGTCTATCACAATACGGTTATTCATTTAAGGAGAATAATGGTTACTCTATTTATTTGAATAATACCTTCAATGGTCTTGCACCTAAAGGAATGGTTTATTGAATCTCGATCGTAGTGATACACATTTTCATGCCAAAAGATATAAGATAGTAATGATAGTACCACTTACTTGTGGCACTGCCATGTAAGTCATATTGGTGTAAAATGCATGAAGAAGCTCCATGTCGATGGATCTTTGGACTCACTCATTTTGAAAAGTTTGAGACATGCGAACCATGTCTATTGGTGTATATGCATGAAGAAACTCCATGCAAATGGATCGTTTGGACTCTCTTGATTTTGAATCACTTGAGACATGCAAATCATACCACATGGGCAAGATGACTGAAAGCCCCGTTTTCAGTAAAATGGAACAAGAAAGCAACTTGTTGGAAGTAATACATTTTGATGTGTGCAGTCCAATGAGTGCTGAGGCACGCAGTGGATATCGTTATGTTCTTACTTCACGGATGATTTGAGTAGATACTGAGTATATTTACTTGATGAAAACAAGTCTGAATTATTAAATGGTTCAAGTAATTTCAGAGTGAAGTTGAAGATCATCGTGACAAGAGGATAAAATGTCTATGATATGATCATAGAGATGAGTATCTGAGTTACGAGCTTTGGCACGCAATTAAGACATTGTGGAAATGGTTTCACAATTAATACCGCCTGGAACACCATAGTGTGATGGTGTGTCCGAACATCATAGTTGCACCCTATTGGATATGGTGCGTACCATGATGTCTCTTGTCGAATTACCACTATCGTTCATGGGTTAGGCATTAGAGACAACCGCACTCACTTTAATAGGGCACCACGGAATTCCGTTGAGACGACACCATTTGAACTATGGTTTGGAGAAACCTAAGTTGTCGTTTCTTAAAAGTTTGGGGCTGCGACGCTTATGTGAAAAAGTTTCGGGTTGATAAGCTCGAACCCAAAGCGGATAAAATGCATCTTCGTAGGACTCCCAAAACGGTTGGGTATACCTCCTAATTCAGATCCGAAAGCAATAGGGATTGTTTCTTGAACCGGGTCCCTTCTCGAGGAAAGGTTTGTCTCGAGAATTGAGTGGGAGGATGGTGGAGACTTGATGAGGTTATTGAACCGTCACTTCAACAAGTGTGTAGCAGGGCACAGGAAGTTGTTCCTGTGGCGCCTACACCAATTGAAGTAGAAGCTTATGATAGTGATCATGAAGTATTGGATCAAGTCACTACCGTACCTTGTAGGGTGACAAGGATGCGTACTACTTCAGAGTGGTACATAATCCTGTCTTGAAGGTCATGTTGCTAGACAACAATGAACCTACGAGCTATGGAGAAGTGATGGTGGGCCCAAATTCCGACAAATGGTTAGAAGCCATGAAATCCGAGATAGGATCCATGTATCAGAACAAAGCATGGACTTTGGTGGACTTGCTCGATGATCGGCAAGCCATTGAGATAAATGGATCCTTAAGAAGAAGACGGACGTGGACGGTAATGTCACCATCTATGAAGCTCGACTTGTGGTGAAGAGTTTTTCACAAGTTCAAGGAGTTGACTACGATGTGATTTTCTCATCCGTAGCGATGCTTAAGTCCGTCGAAATCATGTTAGCATTAGCTGCATTTATGAAATCTGGCAGATGGATGTCAAAACGAGTTTCGTTACCAGTTTTCGTAAGGAAAGGTTGTATGTGATACAATCAGAAAGGTTTTGTCGATCCTAAGGATGCTAAAAGGTATGCTAGCTCCAGCAATCCTTCCATGGACTAGAGTAAGCATCTCGGAGTTGGAATATGCACTCTGATAAGATGATCAAACATTTTGGGTTTATACAAAGTTTATGAGAAACTTGTATTTCCAAAGAAGTGAGTGGGAGCACTATAGAATTTCTGATGAGTATATGTTGTTGACATATTGATGATCAGAAATGATGTAGAATCTTCTGTAAAGCATATAGGGTTATTTGAAAAGTGTTTTTCAAGTGAAAACCTGGATTAAGCTACTTGAACATTGAGCATCAAGATCTATGAGGATAGATCAAAAACCGCTTAATGGTACTTTCAAATGAGCATATACCTTGACATGATCTTGAAGGTGTTCAAGATGGATCAGTCAAAGAAGGAGTTCTTGCCCGAGTTGTAAGGTATGAAGTTAAGACTTAAAGCTCGACCACGGCAGAAAAGAGAGAAAGGACGAAGGTCGTCCCCTATGCTTTAGACGTAGGCTCTACAGTATGCTATGCTAAGTACCGCACCTGATGTGCACCTTGCCACATGTCTGGCAAGAGGGTACAAAGGTGATCAAGGAGTGGATCACCAGATAGCGGTCAAAATTATCCTTAGAGGAATAAGGATTTGTTTCTCGATTATGGAGGTGATAAAGAGTTCGGCGTAAAGGGTTACGACGATGCAAGCTTTAACACCTATCCGAATGACTCTGAGTAGCAAACCGGATACGTATAGTGGAGCGACCATTTGGAATAGCTCCAAGTGGAGCGTGGAAGCAACATTTACAATATGACCTAGAGATTTGTGAAGTACATACGGATCTGAATGTTGTAGACCCATTGACTAAAACTTCTCTCACAAGCAAAACATGATCAAACTCCAGAACTCATTGAGTCTTAATCACATGATGATGTGAACTAGTTTAATGATACTAGTAAACTCTTTGGATGTTGGTCACATGGCGATGTGACGTGTGAGTGTTAATCACATGGCGATGTGAACTAGATTATTGACTCTAGTGCAAGTGGGAGACTGTTGGAAATATGCCCTAGAGGCAATAATAAATTAGTTATTATTATATTTCCTTGTTCATGATAATCGTTTATTATCCATGCTATAATTGTATTGATAGGAAACTCAGATACATGTGTGGATACATGGACAACACCATGTCCCTAGTAAGCTTCTAGTTGACTAGCTCGTTGATCAATAGATGGTTACGGTTTCCTGACCATGGACATTGGATGTCATTGATGACGGGATCACATCATTAGGAGAATGATGTGATGGACAAGACCCAATCCTAAGCCTAGAAAAGAGATCGTGTAGTTCGTATGCTAAAGCTTTTCTAATGTCAAGTATCTTTTCCTTAGACCATGAGATTGTGCAACTCCCGGATACCGTAGGAATGCTTTGGTGTACCAAACGTCACAATGTAATTGGGTGACTATAAAGGTGCACTACAGGTATCTCCGAAAGTGTCTGTTGGGTTGGCACGAATCGAGACTGGGATTTGTCACTCCGTGTGACGGAGAGGTATCTCTGGGCCCACTCGGTAGGACATCATCATAATGTGCACAATGTGATCAAAGAGTTGATCGCGGGATGATGTGTTACGGAACGAGTAAAGTGACTTGCCGGTAACAAGATTGAAAAAGGTATCGGTATACCGACGATCGAATCTCGGGCAAGTATAATACCGCTAGACAAAGGGAATTGTATACGGGGTCGATTGAGTCCTTGACATCGTGGTTCATCCGATGAGATCATCGTGGAACATGTGGGAGCCACCATGGGTATCCAGATCCCGCTGTTGGTTATTGACCGGAGAACATCTCGGTCATGTCTGCATGGTTCCCGAACCCGTAGGGTCTACACACTTAAGGTTCGATGACGCTAGGGTTATAAAGGAAGTTTCTATGTGGTTACCGAATGTTGTTAGGAGTCACGGATGAGATCCCGAACGTCACGAGGAGTTCCGGAATGGTCTGGAGGTAAATATTTATATATGGAAAGTTGTTGTTCGGGTTCCGGGAAAGGTTCGGGTTTTTCCGGTATTGTATCGGGAAGCTTCCAGAAGGTTCCGGAGGATTCCGAAGGGGTACGGAGGTCCGGACATTGTTCCACCACGTCCAATACAGCAGCATGGGCTGTAAGGGGGCGCCCTAGCCTTAATGGGCTAGGGGCACCAGCCCCCCCAAGGCCCATGCGCATGGGAGAGGGGAAACCCTAAGGGGGAGGGCCTACACTTGACTTGGGAGGCACTCCTCCCCCCCTTGGCCGCCGCCCCCTCCTCAAATTGGATCTGAGGGGCCGCCCCCCCTCTCCCTTGCCCCTATATATATGTGGGGATGGGAGGGCAGCCACACCCCAAGTTCTGGCGCAGCCCTCCCCCTCTCCCAAGTACTCCTCCTCTCCCGCAGTGCTTGGCGAAGCCCTGCAGGATTGCCACGCTCCTCCATCACCACCACGCCATTGTGCTGCTGCTGGATGGAGTCTTCCTCAACCGCTCCCTCTCTCCTTGCTGGATCAAGCCATGGGAGACGTCACCGGGCTGTACGTGTGTTGAACGTGGAGGTGCCGTCCGTTCGGCACTAGGATCTCCGGTGATTTGGATCATGACGAGTACGACTCCCTCAACCCCGTTCTCTTGAACGCTTCCGCTTAGCGATCTACAATGGTATGTAGATGCACTCTCCTTCCCCTCGTTGCTAGTCTCTCCATGGATAGATCTTGGTGACTCGTAGGAAAATTTTGAATTTCTGCTACGTTCCCCAACAGTGAGAGCCTCGCGAGAGCGAGCGCCAGCCGCGGGACAACATGCACACGCTTGCTGGGCCCAGCCCTGCCCGCAAAAGGCTCATGAGGGGGAGGTACCTGGTGCGAACTTCTGACCAGGGCAAAAACCAGAGCGCGAGAAAACACACGAACAAGACAAAACACCCGTCCCCGCACATACACAAACGCAAATTCAAGTCCAACTTAAATCCGAAGCAAGGAAGCTCGACCACAGAAAGGGAGATAAAAGCAAAAGGCCGCGTCCGGCACCTAGTCTAGTCTTCGACGTCTTCTCACCAGCGCGGAGCTAAGTGCTGCCACTAGGCGTGGGAGGGAGCCCCCAAGGCCCGAGGGCGGCTCTCCGGAGACTCCGGGGCGTGTACAACCCCAACTCATTATTATTATATGAAAGTGTCACCGGCGGCGAGCTTCACAGGCACTGGGCCTTCTTCATAGGTACCGGCCCTGCTTCATATCGCCAGATGAGGGGCCCGCCTTGCGCCACCCTTTACCACCATTGACGGTGACCAGAAACCAAGGACGATGCCAATAGTGTAAAGGGGAAGCCAGCGGTTCCCCCAACGACCACGGGTCCTCTGCCGGGGGCAGGCCTTGCCGCACCTCCCTAGTAGAGGGCATACCTTCGAGAAGCACCTTGCTCCACGCGCCGTGGGGAGGGGCCTGGCTCCCGGCCCCTCTCCTGCAACCCCCGTGCGCTCCTCCTAGCGGAAGGGAGGCTGCCGAGCTGGGGCAGCCATCCGCTGCAGTGACCTGGACTTCCTACGACCCATGGTTAGCATAAGCTTGCTCCTGAGGAATTAGCGGTACCCGATAGCTGCTGCCGCCGACGCGGCTGGTGAGGCTTCCTTGAGGCTCCTAAAAAGGCTCGGCTTCTGGCGTCTCTTCCTCCCAGCCTGGCCCGAGGAACGAGCCGTGGTCTTCTTCCAGTGCGTATTCCCGATCCACCATGTGGGGCATGTAAGCCTCCGAGGTCGTCGTCCCGAAGACTTCACCGTAGTGCCCCACACTCCACGCGGCTTGGCTCGAAGCACTATCTTGGGGGTGATAGGGCGGCGGTCCGCCTGGGGCGTAGGCGGCGATGCGCATGCCCTCGCTCGCCAGGGGCGGTGCTGGTACAGCTTGGCGCCCGATGCTGATGGTTGAGCTGGTGTTGATGAAGCCTTGGGGCACGCCAGAGGGCGCATGGGCGTGGATGGGCCCACTGTATGACCCACCCGGGTCCTGGGGTGGAAGCTGGACGTAGAAAGGAGGTGCCCCTGAGGCTGCAGCATCCAGGAGCTTGGTAACCCACAAGTGTACGGGATCGCAACAGCTTTCGAGGGTAGAGTATTCAACCCAAATTTATTGTTTTGACACAAGGGGAGCCAAAGAATATTCTTAAGTATTAGTAGTTGAGTTGTCAATTCAACCACACCTGGATAACTTAGTATCTGCAGCAAAGTATTTAGTAGCAAAGTGGTATGATAATAACGGTAACAGTGGCAAAAGTAAAGATAATAGTTTTGTAGTAGTTGTAACAGTAGCAACGGAAAATTAATAAGCGAAGCACAATATGTGAAAAGCTCGTAGGCATTGGATCAGTGATGGATGATTATGTCGGATGCGATTCCTCATGTAATAGCTATAACATAGGGTGACACATAACTAGCTCCAGTTCGTCAATGCAATGTAGGCATGTATTCCGAACATAGCCATACGTGCTTATGGAAATGAACTTGCATGACATCTTTTGTCCTACCCTCCCGTGTTAGCGGGGTCCTAGTGGAAACTAAGGGATATTAAGGCCTCCTTTTAATAGATAACCGGAACAAAGCATTAGCACATAGTGAATACATGAACTCCTCAAACTATGGTCATCACCGAGAAGTATCCTGATTATTGTCACTTCGGGGTTGTCGGATCATAACACATAATAGGTGACTATAGACTTGCAAGATAGGATCAAGAACACACATATATTCATGAAAACATAATAGGTTCAGATCTGAAATCATGACACTCAGGCCCTAGTGACAAGCATTAAGCATAGCAAAGTCATAGCAACATCAATGTCAGAACATAGTGTATACTAGGAATCAAACCCTAACAAAACTAACTTGATTACATGGTAAATCTCATCCAACCCATCACCATCCAGCAATCCTACGATGGAATTACTCACGCATGTCGGTGAGCATCATGAAATTGGTGATGGAGGGTGGTTGATGATGACGACGGCGACGAATCCCCATCTCCGGAGCCCCGAACGAACTCCAGATCAGCCCTCCCGAGAGAGATTATGGCTTGGCGGCGGCTCCGTATCGTAAAACGCAATGAAACTTTCTCTCTGATTTTTTTCTCCGTGAAATAGAATATATGGATATGGAGTTGAGGTCGGTGGAGCATCAGGGGGCCCACGAGATAGGGGGTGCGCCCAGGGGGAGGGCGCGCCCCCACCCTCGTGGACAGGGTGTCGGCCCCCTGGCCTTGATTCTTTCGCCAGTATTTTTTATATTTTCCAAAACTTATCTCCGTGGATTTTCAGGTCATTCCGAGAACTTTTGTTTTCTGCACAATAAACAACATCATGGCAGTTCTGCTGAAAACAGCGTCAGTCCGGGTTAGTTTCATTCAAATCATGCAAGTTAGAGTCCAAAACAAGGGCAAAAGTGTTTGGAAAAGTAGATATGTTGGAGACATATCAACTCCCCCAAGCTTATACCTTTGCTTGTCCTCAAGCAATTCAGTTGATAAACTGAAAGTGATAAAGAAAAACTTTTACAAACTCTATTTGCTCTTGTTGTTGTAAATACGTAAAGCCAGCATTCATGTTTTCAGCAAGTATTATGAACTAACCATACTCACAATAACACTTAGGTCTCACAATTACTCATATCAATGGCATAATCAGCTAGCGAGCAATAATAATGAAACTTGGATGACAACACTTTCTCAAAACAATCATAATATGATATAACAAGATGGTATCTCACTAGCCCTTTCTGAGACCGCAAAACATAAATGCAGAGCACCTTTAAAGATCAAGGACTGACTAAACATTGTAATTCATGGTAAAAGAGATCTAGTCAAGTCATACCCAATATAAACCAATAGTAATGAATGCAAATGACAGTGTGCTCTCCATTGGGTGCTTTTTAATAAGAAGGATGATGACTCAACATAAAAGTAAATAGATATGCCCTTCGTAGAGGGAAGCATGGATTTGTAGAGTTGCCAGAGCTCGATTTTAAAATAGAGATGCATAACATTTTGAGCGGCATACTTTCACTGTCAACGCAACAACTATGAGATGGCGATATCTTCCATACTACATGCATTATAGGCAGTTCCCAAACAGAATGGTAAAAGTTATACTCCCCCACCACCAACAAGCATCAATCCATGGCTTGCTCAAAACAACAAGTGCCTCCAACTAATAACAGCCCTGGGGGAGTTTTGTTTAATTAAGTTGATTTGCTTTGATCTTTTTGGATCATGGGACTAGGCATCCCGGTTACCGGCCCTTTCTCGTGAATGAGGAGGGGAGTCCACTCCTCTTGAGAATAACCCACCTAGCATGGAAGATATAGGCAGCCCTAGTTGAAACATGAGCTGCTCGAGCATACAAAACAGAATTTCATTTGAAGGTTTGGAGTTTGGCACATACAAATTTACTTGGAACGGTAGGTAGATACCGTATATAGGAAGGTATGGTGGACTCATATGGAACAACTTTGGGGTTTAAGGAGTTTGGATGCACAAGCAGTATTCCTGCTTAGTACAGGTGAAGGCTAGCAAAAGACTGGGAAGCGACCAACAGAGAGAGCGACAACAGTCATAAACATACATTAAAATTAATTCACACCGAGTACAAGCATGAGTAGGATACAATCCACCATGAACATAAATATCGTGAAGGCTATGTTGATCTGTTTCAATTACATGCGTGAACATGTGCCGAGTTGAGTCACTCAATTCATTCAAAGGAGGATACCATCCCATCATACCACATCACAATTATTTTAATAGCATGTTGGCACGCAAGGTAAACCATTATAACTCATAGCTAATCAAGCATGGCACAAGCAACTATAATCTCTAAGGGTCATTGCAAATATGTTTACTTCATAATAAGCTGAATCAGGAACGATGAACTCATCATATTTACAAAAACAAGAGAGGTCGAGTTCATACCAGCTTTTCTCATCTCAATCAGTCCATCATATATCGTCATTATTGCTTTTCACTTGCACGACCAAACGGTGTGTTTAATAATAATGGTGCAGGTGCATTGGACTAAGCTGGAATCTGCAAGCATTCAATTCAAGAGAGAAGACAAAGTAATATGGGCTCTAAGTTAAATCAATAATCATGCATATGAGAGCCACTAGATATTTTCAATATGGTCTTCTACTCTCGACCCCCAAAGGAAAGAGAAGAAAATAAAACTATTTACACGGGAAAGCTCCCAACAAGCAAGGAGAACAATGAGAAATCTTTTTGGGTTTTCATTTTAATTTCTGCTACGAGCATGGAAATTAAACTAACTAATTTTTTTAGTTTTTTCTTAAGGTTTATCAAACACACAAGAAGAAAGCTAGAAAAAGAAATTAAACTAGCATGGATAATACAATGAAAGAGTATGAGCATCGACAACTAGAATAGTGTGTGAACATGAATGTGAAGTCGGTGAGAAATACGTAATCCCCCAAGCTTAGGCTTTTGGCCTAAGTTGGTCTAATGCCAAGGATAGCCTGGCTGATATCCATAGTTATAACTGGGGTCGTACTATGATGCAGCAACAAATGCATCCTGAGCCGCGGCATGTTGGCGAGCCACCTCCGCTCTCCCCTCGTGTTCAGCTGCCTCCTCCCTAGTAACAACATATCTTCATTTTGCCTGGTAATCAAAAAGGAAAGGAGCAGGGGGAGTAACATGGACAGAGCTACGTCTGTCAAAGATTAGTCAATGCTGAAGGAATTGTTCGTTCCTCACAAGAAAACAATGTTTGACCATCGCTTCACAATCTAAATAAGCAGGAGGAAATTCCATATCCCCCTCTCGTGGGACTATACCAAGATAATTAGCAACACCGGGTCGCATAAATCCCTCCAAATAAATCTCCAAATATACCATTATTATGCAACCTACGTGCAACTATTGCTCCCAAGTTGTAATCTTTATTACCTAACACAGCACTCTTGAGGACACAAAGATCAGGGACGCACATATGACATGCTTCATCTTTACCGTTAATGCATCTACCAATGAAGAGAGCAAAATAATGTATAGCAGGAAAATGAATGCTCCCTATGGTTGCTTGTGCTATATCCCTAGATTCTCCCACAGTAATACTAGCAAGAAAGTCTTTATGTTCAGATTTGTGGGGGTCATTAACATTGCCCCACTGCGGGAGTTTGCAAGCAGTTGTAAAATCCTCTAAGTCCATGGTATAAGATTTATCATAAATATCAAACAGGACACTCTGAGAATTACGTGAAGATTTATATTTAAACCTTTTCACAAATGAATCGGTCAATTGATAGTACTGAGGACACTTATCTTGTAAGAAGTCCTCAAGATCGACATTACCGTCATATGCGTCAAATTCATCCTTGATGCTTGCATTGACCATAAAATCGTCTGATGGCCCCTCACAAGCTCACACTTCTGCGTCCCTCGGTGGTTCATCATCTTGCTCACACATAGCACACATAGGTCCTTTCTTTATTGAGGAGCCACCTTGGTACAATCTCCTAGACATATTTCCTTTTCTGAAAAATTTCTGAAATTTTTAGTAACTTCAAAATAAAAGTGAATATAACTAAACAAGATTGATAGCAACCACTCCTACAAGTGCCTAGAGCCTATATCATGCATTAGAATTACTTGGGACCTCATAAAATTAACATGCAAGCTCAAGAACAGGGTCATCTATGCAGCAAAAATTTGCAATGAATAAAGCACTAGAACAAAAACTAATTGGACCAATCGAGGAGTCACATACCAAGCAACAATCTCTCAAAGCAGTTTTGTGAATGGAGCTTTGAGCAAGGAGATCGAAAATCGCAGCAAAATGAGCTAGAACTCGTGCTTGAGCTGGATGGGGATTTTTTTTGGGAGGAAGAAGAATTATGTGGGTGCAGGAATAAGTGGAGGGGGGCCACCATGGGCCCACGAGATAGGGGGGCGCACCCAGGGGGTGTGGGCGCGCCCTCCACCCTCATGGCCAGGTGCTTGCTCCCCTGCAGTGTTTTCATTGCCTAAAATCCTCAAATATTCCATAAAAATCATACTAAATTTGCAGGGCATTTGGAGCACTTTTATTTTCGGGATATATTTTATTGCATGAATAATTCAGAAAACAGACGGATAATACTATTTTTGCTTTATTTATTTTAAATAACAGAAAGTAAAAAGAGGTACAGAAGGTTGTGCCTTCTAGTTTCATCCATCTCATGATCATCAAAATGAATCCACTAACAAGGTTGATCAAGTCTTGTTAACAAACTCATTTCGAATAACACGGAACCGGAGAAATTTTGAATAACACTAAGTTACCTCAACGGGGATATGAACATCCCCTACAATAAGAATATCATACTTTTTCTTGACAGTAGGAAGAGGAAATTCAAAATCTCCAATAATGATAGTTGGAATTTTTTCCAATAGAATTTATGCTATGAACTTGAGGTTGCTTCCTCGGAAAGTGTACCGTATGCTCATTACCATTAACATGAAAAGTGACATTGCCTTTGTTGCAATCAATAATAGCCCCTGCAGTGTTCAAAAAAGGTCTACCAGGGATAATCGACATACTATCGTCCCCGGGAATATCAAGAATAACAAAGTCCGTTAAGATAGTGACATTTACAACCGCAACAGGCACATCCTCACAAATATCGACAGGTATGGCAGTTGATTTATCGGCCATTTACAAAGATATTTCAGTAGGTGTCAACTTATTCAATTCAAGTCTACGATATAAAGAGAGAGGCATAACACTAACACCGACTCCAAGATTGCATAAAGCAGTTTTAACATAGTTTCTTTTAATGGAGCATGGTATAGTTGGTACCCCCGGATCTCCAAGTTTCTTTGGTATCCCACCCTTAAAAGTGTACTTAGCAAGCATGGTGGAAATTTCAGCTTCCGTTATCTTTCTTTTATTTGTAATGATATCCTTCATATACTTAGCATACATATTTACTTTAAGCATATCAGTTAAGCGCATACGTAAGAAAATAGGTCTAATCATTTCAGCAAAGCGCTCAAAATCCTCATCATCCTTTGTCTTGGATGGTTTAGGAGGAAAGGGCATGGGTTTCTGAACCCATGGTTCTCTTTCTCTACCGTCTTCCTAGCAACAAAATCTCTTTTATCATAACGTTGATTCTTTGATTGTGGGTTATCAAGATCAACAACAGGTTCAATCTCTACTTCATTATTATTGCTAGATTGAGCATCAACATGAACATTATCATTAACATTATCACTAGGTTCATATTCATCACCTGATTGCATTTCAGCATCAGAAATAGAAATATCATTGGGATTCTCAGGTGTGTCTACAACAGGTTCACAAGAAGCATGCAAAGTCCTATCACTTTTCTTTTTCTTCTTTTTGGAAGAACTTGGTGCCTCTAAATTATTTCTCTGAGAATCTTGCTCGATTCTCTTAGGGTGGCCTTCAGGATACAAAGGTTCCTGAGTCATTCTACCAGTTCTAGTAGCCACTCTAACAGCAAAATCATGTTTATTATTTAATTCATCGAGCAAATCACTTTGAGATTTAAGTACTTGCTCCGCTTGGGTGGTAACCATAGAAGCATATTTGCTAATGAGTTTAACTTCACTTTTAACTCTAGCCATATAATCACTCAAGCGTCCTATCTCAAAAGCATTATTCTTTAATTCTCTACCAACATAAGCATTAAAACTTTCTTGCCTAGCCATAAAGTCATTAAATTCATCTAAGCATGGGCTATGAAATTTAGTAGAAGGAATTTCATCTTTATCATATCTATAGAGAGAATTTACCTTTACTACCTGTGACGGGTTATCAAGACAATGTGTTTCTTCAACAGGCGGTATATTAAGACCATGCATTTTTTCAATAGGTGGTAAATTCTTAACATCTTCAACTTTAATACCTTTTTCTTTCATTGATTTCTTTGCCTCTTGCAAATCTTCAGGACTGAGAAATAGAACGCCCCTCTTTTTCGGAGTGGGTTTAGGGATAGGCTCAGGACTTGGCTCAATTGGCTCAGGGATTGCCTCTGGAATTGGCTTAGGAAGAGTCCAATTATTTTCATTAGTCAACATATTGTTCAATAGTAATTCAACTTGGTCAACTGTTCTTTCCCTGAAAACACAACCAGCACAACTATCCAAGTAATCCTTGGAAGCATCAGTTAGTCCATTATAAAAGATATCAAGTATTTCATTTTTCTTAAGAGGATGATCAGGCAAAACATTAAGTAATCGAAGAAGCCTCCCCCAAGCTTTTGGGAGACTCTCTTCTTTGATTTGCGCAAAATTATATATTTCTCGCAAGGCAGCTTGTTTCTTATGAGCAGGGAAATATTTAGCAAAGAAGTAGGACTACGCACACAACCAGGATCAAGAGAATTAAACCAAATTTTAGCATCACCCTTTAATGAGATGGAAATATCTTAAGGATATAATAATAGCGAGACTTCTCATCATTAGTAAATAGGGTGGCTATATAATTTAACTTGGTAAGGTGTGCCACAACAGTTTCAGACTCAAGGCCATAAAAAGGATCAGATTCTACCAAAGTAATTATTTCAGGATCAACAGAGAATTCATAATCCTTATCAGTAACATAGATAGGTGAAGTAGCAAAAGCGGGGTCATGTTTCATTCTAGCATTAAGAGATTCCTGCTTCCATTTAGCTAATAAATTTTTAAGATCATATCTATCTTTGCAAGCAAAGATAGCTCTAGCAGCTTCCTCATTCATAACATAACCCTCAGGAATAACAGGTAATTCATAATCAGGGGGAGAACTTTCATCATCACTATCATCAATAATAGCATCTTCAAGAATTTCATTCTCTCTAACCCTAGCAAGTTGTTCATCAAGAAATTCACCTAATGGCAAAGTAGTATCACACACAGAAGTAGTTTCATCATAAGTATCATGCATAGCAGGAGTGGCATCATCAATAACATGCGACATATCAGAATTCATTGCAGTAGCAGGTTTAGGTGTCGCAAGCTTACTCAAGACAGAAGGAGAATCTAGTGCAGAGCTAGATGGCAGTTCCTTACCTCCCCTCGTAGTTGAGGGATAAATCATAGTTTTCTCGTCTTTCAAGTTCTTCATAGTGATCAACAGATATAAATCCCAAGTGACTCAAAGAATAGAGCTATGCTCCCCGACAACGGTGCTAGAAATTAGTCTTGATAACCCACAAGTGTAGGGATCGCAACAGCTTTCGAGGGTAGAGTATTCAACCCAAATTTATTGATTCGACACAAGGGGAGCCAAAGAATATTCTTAAGTATTAGCAGTTGAGTTGTCAATTCAACCACACCTGGATAACTTAGTATCTACAGCAAAGTATTTAGTAGCAAAGTGGTATGATAATAAAGGTAACAGTGGCAAAAGTAAAGATAATAGTTTTGTAGTAGTTGTAACAGTAGCAACGGAAAAGTAAATAAGCGAAGCACAATATGTGAAAAGCTCGTAGGCATTGGATCAGTGATGGATGATTATGTCGAATGCGATTCCTCATGTAATAGCTATAACATAGGGTGACACAAAACTAGCTCCAGTTCATCAATGTAATGTAGGCATGTATTCTGAATATAGTCATACATGCTTATGGAAAAGAACTTGCATGACATCTTTTGTCCTACCCTCCCATGGCAGCGGGGTCCTAGTGGAAACTAAGGGATATTAAGGCGTCCTTTTAATAGAGAACCGGAACAAAGCATTAGCACATAGTGAATACATGAACTCGTCAAATTATGGTCATCACCGAGAAGTATCCCAATAATTGTCACTTCGGGGTGTCGGATCATAACACATAGTAGGTGACTATAGACTTGCAATATAGGATCAAGAACACACATATATTCATGAAAACATAATACGTTCATATCTGAAATCATGGCACTTGGGCCCTAGTGACAAGCATTAAGCATAGCAAAGTCATAGCAACATCAATCTCAGAACATAGTGGATACTAGGGATCAAACCCTAACAAAACTAACTTGATTACATGGTAAATCTCATCCAACCCATCGCCGTCCAGCAAGCCTACGATGGAATTACTCACGCACGGGGTGAGCATCAAGAAATTGGTGATGGAGGATGGTTGATGATGATGACAGCGACGAATCCCCCTCTCCGGAGCCCCAAACGAACTCCAGATCAGCCCTTCCGAGAGAGATTAGGGCTTGGCGGCAGCTCCATATCGTAAAACGCGATGAAACTTTCTCTCTGATTTTTTCTCTCCAAGAAACGGAATATATGGAGTTGGAGTTGAGGTCGGTGGAGCATCAGGGGGCCCACGAGACACGGGGGCGCCCCCCACCCTCGTGGACAGGGTGTGGGCCCCTGGCCTTGATTCTTTCGCCAATATTTTTTATTTTTTCCAAAACTTATCTCCGTGGATTTTCAGGTCATTCCGAGAACTTTTGTTTTCTGCACAATAAACAACATCATGGCAGTTCTGCTGAAAACAACGTCAGTCCGGGTTAGTTTCATTCAAATCATGCAAGTTAGATTCCAAAAAGAGGGCAAAAGTGTTTGGAAAAGTAGATACGTTGGAGACGTATCAGAGCTCGGCGACGCGCTCCAGCAGCACGTCATGGCCGCTCTCTTGTAGCCTACACCATAGCAGTTCCCGAGCCACTGTAAGCGCGGCCTTCATGTTCGCCTGTTCTCGTCGGGTGTGCGGTGCCGTGGCCGCGGCGTGGTTTGAGGCCCTTGCTGCTGATCGCACCTGCCGTGGAGTAAGGGCAGGCATTGCTTGACCGCGTCGCCCGCGCCCCGCAGTGTTCTGCGGAGCACGGGCTACCTGAGGCGCAGGGTTGAGGTCTCCTTGGGCAGGCTGCACGGCATGGGCAGGCCATGCCGCCCAGCGGTCGGCGTTGGCCGTCGGGTCACCGGACATGGATGCGACAAAGCAGTGGAACACAGATCAGTGAGAAGAGGATTTCGGCGCACCCCTACCTGTCGCGCCAAATGTCGGATATCAAGTTCCGGCAAAACCCTTAAGGTTCGAACTCTGGGGTGTGCACGAAGATCTACTCCCTATCGATCCATGTCCCAACACCTCGCCGCGAATATAAGCTACACGATGAACAACACAAGGGACACACGGTTTATACTGGTTTGGGCCACCGTTGTGGTGTAATACCCTAATCCAGTGTGTGGTGTGGTGGATTGCCTCTAGGGTTGATGATGAACAGTACAGAGGAAGAACAGCCTCGCGAGGGGTGTTCTTGAGCTGGCGCGGTGTACTACTTGGGTGGATTCGATCCCTGTTGGCTTTAGGTGAGATCTCGATGCCTTCTACTGTGTGGCTATCTCTATTTATAGTGGCCCTGGTCCTCTTCCCAAATATTGAGTGGGAAGGGAGCCAACAACGGCCATTTAAAGGGGGACAGCTAGTACAAGCTATCCTGACTAAAGTTGGTATTCGACTGCCAAAGGCACTGGCGATGACGCCGTCTTGGGCTCCACGATGACCTCCGTCCTACCGCTCTGCTGGTCTTGGTCTCATTGCACCAATATGGAAACCTTTGCTTGATGCCTCGGTACTCCGCGCTTGCACTTGTCCCCTTTGCACCAAAGAGGAAACAAGGACACTGCACCAGCTGGCGCCCGCCTGGTCTCGATTGTCATGGATTGCGTCATGAGCACCTCGCCAGGTACTCCTTGCATTGATATCTCCGCCTCCTCGCAAGCCTGCCTAGCGAGGCCTCCCCTGAGGAAGCCTTGCATCGTCCGCCCCGCGAGGCTTGGCCCCTCGCGAGGGTCTTGAGCTTGGGTTGATTTAGACAGGTCGTACCAGGCCACTGCTTGAGCCATGCTGTAGGCCGCAGGCAGGCAAGTCTGGGGACTCCCGTTCCCAGAACACCGACACCCCTCCTGAGGCAAGATCGGTGTTTGTGACAGCCTGATTTTTGGCCCTTTCTTTTTCTTTTGTTTTTCCGAGGTTTTTGCCTGAGTTTTCTTTTTCTGTGGCTTTGTGGTCTGGAAACTGAAGAAGATGCCCTCTTCTTTGTTTCCATAGTGGCTTGTCATTCCCAAATCCTTCCCTAGACCCTGTCATTTTCATCCTAGCCCAAATCCCAATATTCTTTTTATTGGGAATATTCCTTTTCTATTAAAGGAATAACTCAAATTGCCCTAGGTTGTGAAGCAACCTAATTTCCCTCACTCCAAAAATTCCCAAATAATTCTCATAAATTGTTTGGTCATATATTTCTCAAATATGGCAAAACTTTTCATTGCCATGTTCAAAAATAATCCTCCAATAATTCAATTTCTATTCTACCCTGAATGGCACTTTGTGAAGGAAGTGTCATTTATATTTTTCCTAGTGGCTCCCAACCTTTTGGGCATGTTTCTATGTCCAAATAATTGCCCCATGCACAAGTTCAAATTTATTTGCCTAGCCAATCTTCCTCAGTGATTTTTCAAAGTTTCTGTCAAACAGAAAGCTTTGTGAAGGAAGTACTAGCTAGGAGTACCCAAATGATTTGAAATTTTGCACACTCCTTAATGTGCTCATATTAACCCCTACCACCCATTTGCAGCCCCATACAATTATCTATGTGAGCACAGGAGCAAATCTTTGATTCTGGCAATATTTTCAGGTTCTGAAGCAAGTGCATTTTATATTGCTTCAAAAATCCTGATAAATTACTAGATCATTGTTATACCCATAAAACATCTCTCCACCCATTTTGGCATCATTTCATTGAGCCATTTGATCACCATAATTATTCCAAGTTTTGGACAGAAATGATGTTTGTGAAGCAAGTGCCATTTTGGCTTGTCCATTTGGCATGAGCTTTTTACAACATCTTTATATGTCCATATCATGAGGATTTGCCAAGTTGCATCCCATTCCATAACTCCATGTGAGTGCACCATCATGATCTAATTTCTGGACCATTTTGGTCAGTTGTGAAGCAACTGCAGTAAATCTTGATCCATTTACCCTCAAAACCTCCAGGATGAAAGTCCTTCTTTACCTCAACCTCGCAGACAACTCCATTGCTCCCAAAACCCTTCCTGTTGATCACCAGTGCTCACCCAAGTTTACTGCAGTAAACTTCAGAGGGTGATAACCAATTAACCGCAGTTCCTTAGATCAAGCCAATGACACATTAATGCTCTATCTTGGAAGGACTATCAGCAAGACAACATTTTGGGTGCTGTAGAGCTTTGAATGTGCCATGTCCTGTGGTGACCATGCATCTGGCATGTCGGTGCACGCACTCTGTGTGCAGTGGCCGCATCCAGTGGCTGTTTGTGCTAGACCCCCTCCTCCTCTCGCCGTCTTCGCGCTCGTGAGCGTGTCCAACAGCTGGTCCGTGTCGTCGCCGTCCCTCTGGACTCCTCTCCCTCCCCCGAAGCCTCCTCGTTGGCGCTCATCGCCGCTCGCCCACGGGAGCTCTGTGGCCGGTAGCGCATTAATGGTGCCCGGCCTCTTCCTCTGCGTCCCTCGACCTCTTCTACCCCGTGAGCTTCAGCCCTGTGCCTCCCCCGTCGCCTTCCCCGAGCTCATGCACGAGCACATGCGTCCGCGGCGACGCCAGTGCGCCTTCCTCTCCCCCTTGGCTATTTAAGTAGCCCCGAGGCCTCCCGATTGCCCCCAAGCTCTTCGCCTTGCTCCACTACTCCTGCCCAGCCCCTCCATTGAGCTCAAGCCGCTCTCCTCGACTCCCATGGCCGCCGTGCCCGTCGTCGGCCTCGGCCTAAATTGGCTCAATGCCGGCCATCCCCCTCCTTTCTGTAGCCACCAGAGAACTCCCAGAGACCCTGCGCTCCTCCTCACCCTCTCGCCTTGTCGCCGGAGGACCGGAGCCCCTCACCCCAAGCTTAACCGCCGTCGGCCGCTCCTCTCGGGTGCCCCTCACCGCGGTCGCCCTAGTCTTCCACAGCGCCATCCTTCGCCGGGAACGGGCGCGGCTCGTCTCTGCCATCCCGCCGGTGCCCTCAGCCGGGCAGGAGACGACTGGAGCAGCCCGCCCCATCGCCGGCAGCGCGCCCCTCCAGTGCCTCCTCTATTCCTGTCGGGGGTAGGGAGAGGAGGAAGAAGACTGGAGCTAGGTGCCCCCCCCCCCGCGCGTGGGACCCCCTGGTCAGTCCCTCACCGTTGACCAGCCCCGGCCCCGCCTTGACACGTCACTTAAGTGAATGCATATTCCCCAAATTACGCTTTCAGTTTTCTGTCCAGGCCCCTGTTTGAAAGTATTTTTCTTGCAGATAGGTCCCTGGCAGAAAACACTCCATAACTTTTTATCCGTAACTCCAGATGAGGTGATTCCAAACCCTACTTCTTCGTTTCGTCGAGCCCGTTCTGTTGGTCATGCTTTCACTATGGTTTGACACTGTGAAAATGACCATTTTTCCCCTGCCCTTATTCATCCCCCTCCGAGAGAGAATGATTTTCGGCGATTCGTTCCGCAAATTTCTCGCACTTTCTCCTGGTGATTTCTTCCACCCCAGGCAAGCCACAATACCCACTTGCATGATAGTCATGCATTGGCCATGGTTTTCAACTTGAATCTTTATCAATGTTTGCTTGATGAAAAGATGGTTATCGTTGTTTCGGTGATGATTAGATTCGCATGTTCACTTTTGTGCTATGTTGTCTTGTACTCTGTTATCATGTTCTACCTACTAGTATTTCCTTTCATATGTTTATGCTTGCTAGCAGTACATGTTGATGTTGGTGATGGTCATGCTAGTCAGTATGCCATGCTCAGTGGATATGATTTATCGTTGATATGGTGGATAGTTATGTGATACCCTCATGATTATGTTGATATCCTGTTCATGCATTTTATCATGGCTCAGCATATTTCCATTCAAGTTAACCGGATTAAATTGAACTTGAACAACTGTTGGCTGAGTCATGGTGCCGCTGAATCGATGCTGACCAGTGCAACCAAGCTTACCGGTATGGGATAGTCCTAACTGGGTCTATTGTTGTGCCTCTCGCCAGTGCCTCCAACGAGGGAAGGTTATGGGCGCGCACTACCCTGATCAGGTAGGCAGACATAAGCCGTGTGTGCCCGTTGTTGTTGTTATGTGCACATGTCCCCGTTTGGGATGGTTTATTGTTTTGGGCCATGATGGTAGTCGTTGAGGTGTCTTGAGGTAGACACGGGGCCACCCATGACTTAGCCCAGAGGGGAGTGAGTCGGAGTGGCCGGGAGAGTGTCATGGCAGTAGGACGGTTTTGTCAGAACGCTGTTGGTCCACCCGAATGGGAGTGCGAGGCCATGGGTTCCGTAGTGTGGGTATAGTGTACTAACCTCTGCAGAGTGTATATTAAATCTATCGATAGCCACGCCCGCGGATAAGGGCCCAGGTCAAAAGTAGGGTACACCATGAGTCAACAGTAATAAGAATAACTTGATTAATGACAACCCGTGGTTGCGATCGCCGTAAGGATCACAGTTTGAGACGAAGTGTTGGTCATGGCTGTGATCGCCGTAAGGATCACAGTTTGAGACCAAGTGTTGGTCGTGGTTGTGATCGCCGTAAGGATCACCGTGGTATCGAGGATACCGAGATGTTGTATATTCGTGATGTTGTGCGAGAGTTGTGGGTAAAGATCAAGCTCCTTGTGGTCATTTACTGACCGCTACGGTATTGTTTATACCAAGCTTGATTTGATCCTGAGATAATCGTGTGATGTCCGAGGTTGGTAAGTGATGCATGTGTTGGTTACGAGGTAACCCGAGCAGAATAAGTGGTGAATATAGTGTCATCATGTTGCATGCTAGTATTGTTGGATTAATATGTTCATGTTGTGTTAGCTGTATCATGTTTATGTTGGTCATGCCATGTTATTCTGATGATCTCATGATAATTCCTATTTAACCTGTAATTGCCATGCTGTTGTCTGTCTTGAATGCTTCTGGTTATTGTGAGCTTGCAAGTACATTCAATGTACTGACCTAGCGTGTCATGCCAGTTTGCAGGTCATGCCGGATTTGATTGCTTGCTTCTCATGGTTTCCGATCGTGCAAGCTAGGATAAGCGTTCCGGCTAGAGTCCCTGCGGAGTGGAGTTCACCACCGTCGTCGTTCTTCCACTGCTAGAGTTCTTCCACTGCATCGTGTTGTTCTACTGCTTGCATAGTGCAACAGTGGCAGGCGTAGTGTCGCCGTGCCGATGTAACCCTTGTACCCAAATAGATTGTAATAAAGAGCTGGTTTGTTCTATGCTAAGCAGTGCCGTATTCTAGAAGACTTCATCTTGATCTCTGGGCTGGAATACGGGGCGTTCCGGTTTTCTCTGAGCCAGGGTGCCACAGGCTTGGTATTAGAGCAGGTCTGGCTATAGGACGCCCTAGACCGCGCGAACATTAGAAAGCGGTAGTATAGACCCCAGTTTGTTTGTTGCACTTGATTGTTGCATTTGTTTGTCGCATAGCATGCATATAGATTATTATTTAGTCGCTAACGATTAATCTTGTGAGTGTAGGTGGTATCGGTTCTGATCCACTACCTATGCCCTCCTTCTTATCATGCCTGCTCTTCGGTGTGATGCGACCACATCATCATCCATGCCCTCCATATCGTTCTTTTGGCAACCCTTGCTGACCGTTGTTATCAGAGAAGGGCAATGCCATTAGACCCAGTCTTCCACTGTTATCTTGCCTCATCATTGCATTCTTTGGACGGGTACGATTCCCTTCATACGCGAGGTAGTCTTGACTTTTGTGTCTCACTACTTGATCGTTAAGTCCGTCCTCACATGTGTATCCATCCAGATCCAGCCAGTGTTCAGCCAGTGCTTGGTGTAGCTTCGGTTATGCCAACTGCTTTCCACACATGGATATAATTTTCGTGCACGCCGCCACAACATATTAGACCGCAATACCAGAGTTTTCACAAGATTTCTGTGCTTAGGTGTGCATGCATATTATTGTGTGAGTAGCAGTAATATGTGATGATTGCTTGATTAATTATATTAGTAGAATGCTTGTGTGCTTTTGTTTTAGTCGTTTCTTTTGTTCCTTTCTTTGGGCCTTCGGTGTTAGAAAGTTTTCCCCGATTAAAGTTGGTCGTCAGCCGACACCGGACCCGAGGAGTCAGCAAGAAATACATATATTTGGAAATTCAGCTAAACAGAATGGAATTATCAGCTGACTGCAGTGAAATTGGGAATATCTTGTCTGGATGCAAAAGAAATCCTGGATGGACCGTCGGTATCAAGTTTGCATTAGCGTGCACTCATCACAACAAAATGATTAAATTAGCAAGAAGATAAATTGTGTGCAAGGTTGACAGAATATTATCAAAGGTATGGCTCAGATACAAGTTTGATTTTTCGTTGAGGATGATTTTGGAACTCAATGTACCTGGAAGCAAGCAAAAATATGGCATATACTCAGAAAAGAGGATAGTCCAGTAAAACCCTATTTCATACAAGAAATCAACATCAGAAATATTAATTTGGTATGTATATGTGGAAATTGGTCCACATATCACAATAAGAAGTTTCTGGTGTAAGCAACCCACTTTTCCCTCGCAAGATACCAGAGAAGCTTCCAAGGCAAGATTCATCTATTTTCCTCAGTACGATACATGGATGACTTCTCGCACAAGGTACTCTGCCTTCTTCAGTAAGCAACTGCAAAAGCTTCCAGCATAAGGTACTGAGTCTTTCCCCAGCAAAGTCTTTAAGGGGGTAAGCTTCTGAAGCACGATACCCGGTCTTCTTCAGCAAGCTGTCCGATGAAAGTTTCGAGCACAAGCCAGCGAATATTCCTCAGTAAGACATTGGTACAAGGTAGTACGATGTGAATTGATAGCATATGGCAGTGAATACCAAGAATCATATCCGCAACATTTTGCTCAGAATCAAGAATTAGTTAGAATACACGGCTGTCTCGGAATCAGGTCCTCATATATATGCAATGAGCATACCATCAAGATCTTACAAGTCACTCGGATGAGGATCTGATAACCACGTGAGGATGATGAAGAGAAGAAAGCCAGTATACACCGCAGTGTGACAAAGGATTATGAGGATTTACGACATCAATGAGCTCAATACAAGTACCCGTGAACCTGGAAAATGATCCTGATGAGCCCTTGCCCCCTTTTTCTCCAATGACGGCACCACGCCTGTGATCTGAGTTGTTTCTAGCTATCCGGGGTGGATGCCGATTTTTGTTTCTCTCTTCAACAACTGTCATGAGTCTGAGCTACTTTTCGGCCGTCTCGTACAACTGTTGAGTTTCTTTTTATGACAGTAGCCCTATAGCTGCTTTTTGGCTATTTTAGGGAGTTGGCACCTTCTTCTTATCGACCCGGTCTCATGCTCTGAGCTGCTTTTCGGCCGTCCTGAGCCGTGGTTGAGTTATTTCAGTAATGTCCCAGATCTGAGTTGTAAAGACCGTTCTGGTGGCTACTGATTTATTTGCCGATTTCTTGCAAGGGTTTCGGATGATCATTTCCCAACGATTAGAACTTGAGAGGTGTTAAACCTATCATTTAATGGGTTACCCTATCAGAAGAATGAGGATAAACTACAATTGCCGAAAAATTTCACCGACAGTACCTATGGTCATACGAAGAAGCAATATGGCCCACCTCTTTTAGCCAAAGATCTAGACCAAGAAAACAATAATGAAGGAGCAAGACCAGTGAGGCAGGTACGAAAATTGTACACAACCCCCATGGTGCAGATCCCCCGGACAGTCTAAGTCAGTATTGATCCACATGGATATGCCTACAGCATGAGTAATCGGCATGATGAATAATAGTCTGGAAGCCCGAGCCTCAGTTATATGAATCATCATGGATAGCCTGTCGTGAACAAATAATTTCTGTCAGAACCACCGTCAATCAAGTCTGCAGATATTATCATACATGCCAAACCCTTTATGCTAGCCGCGATAGGAGACAATCAAATATTTGGTACGGATCCGATACTCACGACAACGGAACCAGTAAAGATGATTCTGAAACTTCTGCGATGAGTCAGAATCTGTCAGGAAACAGTTATGTTTTAACTCACTGTTTGGAACCCAAAGGACCCACATTTAGTGGAGAAACCCAATGCAATGAGTCAGAGCTTGAGTTTTCATCAGAAAAATCTGATCATCATTACATGAAAGGTTGTCAGTGCCGGGTGGCACACCCAGCGGAAATAACTTTTGGATTTGTGAGACGAACAAGTATTTCAATCATCATAATCAAATCACACTCCGCTAGTCAGCAGATCTAAAAAGAAATTGGAGCCTATATAAGCATGAGCAGGCCACGTAAGGTCTGTCAGAATGAGGATACAGTGAATCAAACCACCCCAGGGCCAGTCAGATAAAAATTTAATGGGAACAACAATAAAGGAAAAAGGATACCCGAGTTGGAAACGATTTCCTTAAGTCAGAATATTCATACTAGTTCCCTGAGCAACCAAATCTCCATGACGAGATTTCTTTAAGGGGGTAAGGTTTGTGACAGCCTGATTTTTGGCCCTTTCTTTTTCTTTCGTTTTTCCAAGGTTTTTGCCTGAGTTTTCTTTTTCCGTCGCTTTGTGGTCTGGAAACTGAAGAAGATGCACTCTTCTTTGTTTCCAGAGTGGATTGTCATTACCAAGTCCTTCCCTAGACCCTGTCATTTTCATCCTAGCCCAAATCCCAATATTCTTTTTATTGGGAATATTCCTTTTCTATTAAAGGAATAACTCAAATTGCCCTAGGTTGTGAAGCAACCTATATTTCCCTCACTCCAAAAATTCCCAAATAATTCTCATAAATTGTTTGGGTCATATTTTTCTCAAATATGGCAAACCTTTTCATTGCCATGTTCAAAAATAAACCTCCAATAATTCATTTTCTATTTCCTGAATGGCACTTTGTGAAGGAAGTGTCATTTATATTTTTCCTAGTGGCTCCCAACCTTTTGGGCATGTTTCTATGTCCAAATAATTGCCCCATGCACAAGTTCAAATTTATTTTCCTAGCCAATCTTCCTTAGTGATTTTTCAAAGTTTCTGTCAAACAGAAAGCTTTGTGAAGGAAGTACTAGCTAGGAGTACCCAAATGAGTTGAAATTTTGCACACTCCTTAATGTGCTCATATTAACCCCTACCACCCATTTGCAGCCCCATACAATTATCTATGTGAGCACAGGAGCAAATCTTTGATTCTGGCAATATTTTCAGGTTCTGAAGCAAGTGCATTTTATATTGCTTCAAAAATCCTGATAAATTACCTGATCATTCTTATACCCATAAAACATCTCTCCACCCATTTTGGCATCATTTCATTGAGCCATTAGATCACCATAATTAATCCAAGCTTCTGGACAGAAATGATGTTTGTAAAGCAAGTGCCATTGTGGCTTGTCCATTTGGCATGAGCTTTTTACAGCATCTTTATATGTCCATATCATGAGGATTTGCCAAGTTCCATCCCATTTGATAACTCCATGTGAGTGCACCATCATGATCTAATTTCTGGACCATTTTGGTCAGTTGTGAAGCAACTGCAGTAAATCTTGATCCATTTACCCTCAAAACCTCCAGGATGAAAGCCCTTCTTTACCTCAACCTCACAAACAACTCCATTGCTCCCAAAACCCTTCCTGTTGATCACTAGTGCTCACCCAAGTTTACTGCAGTAAACTTCAGAGGGTGATAACCAATTAACCACAGTGCCTTAGATCAAGCCAATGACCCATTAATGCTCTATCTTGGAAGGACTATCAACTAGACAACATTTTGGGTGTTGTAGAGCTTTGAATGTGCCATGTCGTGTGGTGACCATGCAGCTGGCATGCCGGTGCATGCGCTCTGTGTGCAGTGGCCGCGTCCAGTGGTTGTTTGTGCTGGACCCCCTCCTCCTCTCGTTGTCTTCGCGCTCGTGAGTGTGTCCAACAGCTGGCCCGTGTCGTCGCCATCCCTCTGGACACATCTCCCTCTCCCGAAGCCTCCTCGCTGGCGCTCGTCGCCGCTCGCTGAGGGAGTCCTGGATTAGGGGGTATCCGGACAGCCGGACTATATACTTTGGTCGGTCTGTTGGACCGTGAAGATACAAGACTCAAGACTTTGTCCCATGTCCGGATGGGACTCTCCTTTGCGTGGAAGACAAGCTTGGCGATCCGGATATTATATTTCCTTCTTTGTAACCGACTCCATGTAAACCCTAGCCCCCTCCGGTGTCTATATAAACCGGAGGGTTTAGTCCTTAGAGGAAGAATCATAATCATCATAGGCTAGCTCCTAGGGTTTAGCCTCTAAGATCTCGTGGTAGATCAACTCTTGTAACACTCATATCATCAATATCAATCAAGCAGGAAGTAGGATTTTACCTCCATCGAGAGGGCCCGAACCTGGGTAAAACATCGTGTCCCTTACCTCATGTTACCATTAGCCTTAGACACAAAGATCGGGACCCCCTACCCGAGATCCGCCGGTTTTGACACCGACATTGGTGCTTTCATTGAGAGTTCCTCTGTGTCGTCGCTGCAAGGCTCGATGGCCCGTCTCATTGTCAAGGACAATATCACCTCTGGGGGAGCGCTGGCTGTAGGCCAAACTCTCCGACTAGGCGGTTTCGTCATGGCCGCCCGATCGGCTGTCGCGCCGACGATGACTTCTCGGGTCATCACGAATAGCCTCCACGTCAATTCGGAACTCGTCGAACAGATGGATCCCAGGGAGCTCTCCTCCCTTAATGAGCTCTTGGATCACATCGCCGCTTTGGGAGTCGCCACAGACTATGACCGGATCGGGCTTAAACCCGACCAAAGGGATATCAAATCCCCACCGGCCACCCACGAGATAGCGGTAGTGGAGGAGCCACATACGTATTGTCCCTCTATTTTGAAGACGAATTATGCCCGGATTACCGAGCTCTCTGAGACGGATACCCGCTCACGGGAGGACACGACCCAGACAACGGACTTAGAATCAGGTATCGAGCCGGAAAAATCGGGTAGCGCTCCGGATCCCGAGCTATTAAGCCCGGAAACTCCCCCGCCCCAGGGCGTTAGATCGGATCAGAATTCAGATTCAGCTACACCCACCCACCCGGACTTAAACCGTCTCTCCCATTTCAGACAAGAGCCCCAAGAGATAGTACATCACTACTGGGCCAGATTCCTCCTTCTGCTAAACAAGGTCAGGGACTGTCTTGAGGAAGACGCAATCTCACTTTTCTACAAAAATTGCACGAACAAAGGGATCCTTAATGATATAAGTCGACGTGACATCGTACACTTTGCCGACTTAGTAACCATAGTACAGAAGTACTGTGCGATGGAAAGCGCCTAGAAACCCCAAACATAATTTTGGGATAGTTCGGCTCTCACTAAAACCTTTGTCCGAGCTAAACGGGCGAACTCTCGTAAGTCAGCCGATTCAATCACCAAGAAACCAAAGCCCACCCCAGGGCGTGGAACCGTATTGGAAGAATGGCTCAATGGGCCATGTAAACTCCATAGCTCGCGGGACACTACACCAACACATAACCTTAGAGCATGTCGGATACTCCAACAGGTAGCAAAAAGTGGCGAGGATCTTCTTGTAAGCCATAAAGCAGAACAACATCGCGCCAAAGAAAACAATACGGTACTGATAGTCTTTGAGACTTTTGCCTCAAATAATAGGTGCAAGCGAGCCCATCGAAATCTCGCTGAAATTTGCCATGTGGCAAAAATAAAACCGTGGAGCGACATTGCTATAACTTTCAGTGCCAGTGATGAACCCCAATTCCAGACAGTCTGGGCACCTGCTGCATTGGTCCTTAGCCCAATCGTGGACGGCTTTCGGCTCACTAAAGTACTCATGGACGGCGGAAGTGGACTAAACTTGATCTATGAAGAAACACTTAGCAAGATGGAAATGGACAAAAGCCGCATTGATCAGAGCGGCACAACCTTCAGGGGAATCATCCCTAGTCGGGAGGCACGGTGTGCGGGAAAAATCACACTCGATGTAGTATTCGGCACCCCGGAGAATTACAGGTCCGAAGAAATCACATTCCAAGTGGCTCCTTTCAGTAGCGGATATCACGCCCTTTTAGGGCAGGATGCATTCACAAGCTTTCAAGCTATACCCCATTACGGATACATGAAGCTTAAAATGCCCGGACCCAATGGAATCATCACTCTAGCCAGTGACCTGGACGTCGCACTCCACGCCGAAAATAAAACTGCAGCACTCGCCCTGGAGGCATTATCTGAAGCCCTAGCAGCCGAAGAACTGACAGCGCTGCGCACCACAGTGGACAGGGACGACATGATACTCGACAAACGACCCAAGTCCACATCATTTAAACCCGCAGATGAGATAGCCAAATTCCAGGTCCATCCAACGGACCCCATGAAGACAGCTTCCATCAGGGCACAGTTGAGCCCCACAATGGATGCCGCACTACGAAATTCCTATGCGAGAATTGGGACATTTTCGCCTGGCATCCTTCAGACATGTCGGGCATCCCATGCGAGCTGGCCGAACACAGCCTCAACATACTGAAAGGATACAAGCCAGTCAAACAAACTCTTAGGCGCTTCTCAGAGCCTAAACGGCAAGCCATGGGAGAAGAGCTAGCCAAGCTACTTGAGGCCGGATTCATCAGAGACATCAAGCATCCGGATTGGCTGGCAAATCTGGTAATGGTTAACGAAGAAGGACAAATCCTGGCGCCTATGCGTCGACTTCAAAGACCTCAACAAGGCTTGCCCCAAGGATCCCTTCCCCCTCCCTCGCATCGACCAAATCATCAACGCCACCGCAGGACACGACTCACTGTGTTTCCTCGACGCATACTCTGGATACCATCAAATAAAGATGGCAGAGTCTGACCAAGCGGCAACGGCCTTCATAACGCCATATGGTCCTTTCTGCTTCAACACTATGCCTTTTGGGCTTAAAAATGCCGGCGCAACCTATCAACGCATGATTCAAACATGCCTGGAAAACCAAATCGGCAAAACAGTGGAGGCATATGTGGATGACGTGGTCATAAAAACAAGACACGTCGAAACTCTAATAGACGACCTGAGGCTTACGTTCAATAACCTCCGAACATACGGCATCAAGTTAAACCTGGAAAAATGTGTTTTCGGCGTACCCTCCGGGAAGTTGCTCGGCTTCATCGTTTCCAATAGAGGAATTGAAGAAAATCCGGGAAAAATTCGAGCTCTATCGCAGTTGGCTATCCCAACAGACCTCAAGCATATCCAGAAACTAGCTGGATGCGTGGCTACCTTAAGCCACTTTATCTCCCAATTAGGAGAAAAAGCACTACCTCTTTACCGCCTTCTTCACCGCACCGAACACTTCGTGTGGACGGATGCAACCGCGGCCGGACTGGATGAAATAAAGACCTTATTGGCCAGCAATCCAGTACTAACAGCGCCAAATATTGGCGAACCTATGCTATTGTACATAGCCGCAACACATCAAGTTGTAAGCGCAGTGCTCGTCGTCGAACGAGAAGAAGACGGATACAAATTCCCGCTCCAAAAGCCGGTATATTACATGTCCACGGTCCTCACCCCATGCAAATCCCAATACCCACACTACCAAAAGATAGCATACGCGGTCTTCATGGCATCCCGGAAGCTACGACACTACTTCCAGGAGTTTTCTATTACAGTGGCCTCCGAAGTACCACTCAACGACATAATAAACAACCGCGACGCTATGGGACAGATTGCGAAATAGGCCATCGAGCTCCTCCCGTTCGACATAATTTACAAACCACGGCGGGCCATTAAGTTGCAAGTATTGGCTGACTTTCTCGCCGAATGGACAGAAGCCGAACTCCCTAAAGAGTACGACGCGTACTCTAATTGGATCATGCACTTCGATGGCTCTAAAATGCTGGCCGGATTGGGGGCAGGCATAGTCCTGACTTCCCCCACTAGCGACACGGTCCAATATGTACTCCAAATATTATACACAGACTCCAACAACGCAGCCGAATACGGGGCTCTGTTGCATGGTCTTCGGATGGCAGTTTCTATGGGAATTCAACGCCTGGAGGTGCGCGGGGATTCAAACCTAGATATATCACAAATAAACGGAGACTTTGATGCCAAGAATCCGAAAATGGCGGCCTACCGTAATGCCGTCCTCAAAATGTCATCTCGGTTCGAGGGGCTCGAATTCCACCATGTGGCTCGAGAAAACAATCAAGCGGCGGATATCCTCGCTAGCATCGATACTAAACGCGACCCTGTCCCACCTAACATATTCCTAGAAAGGTTGTTCAAGCCATCCGCGGTATCAGAAGGGGAGTCCGGCAACACTAGCATGGATCCGCATACACCCCCAGACTCCGAACCATCACACGTAATCGGAGGCTCCGCCACCAAAATAACACCTTCGACCCACGAAATCATGGCCGTAATTGCCTTGTGGACCGAGCCTTTCTTGGCCTACCTAAATAGGCAGGAGCTCCCCGAGGACCAAAAGGAAGCACGTTGCATCGTGCGATGCTCCAAAGCCTACAAAGTCCATGAGGGAGAACTCTATAAGAAAAGTGCGACCGGAGTGCTCCAAAGATGCATCTCCGAAGAGGAAGGGCGGCAGCTCTTGGCTGAAATACATGCCGGACTCGGCGGACACCACGCTACGGCTCGGGCACTTGTCAGCAAGGCCTTCCGCACAGGCTTTTATTGGCCGACAGCCCGAGCAGACGCACAGGACCTTGTTCAACACTGCGTCGGTTGCCAGCTCTTCGCCAATCAGAGCCACATGCTCCCCACCGCTCTCCGAACAATCCCCATTACTTGGCCCTTTGCGGTCTGGGGGTTGGATATGGACGGACCCCTTAAGGGGGGAAGCCATAACAAAAAATACTTATTGGTCATGGTGGACAAATTCACCAAATGGATAGAAGCCAAACCAGTCAAAATGGCTGAATCTGAACCAGTGATAGACTTCATATCCGGGGTTGTACACCGATACGGCGTCCCCCACAGCATCATCACTGACAATGGCTCAAACTTCACAGCCGATGAAGTGAAAACTTGGTGCGGCAACATGGGCATTAAGCTCAATTACGCCTCTGTCTACCATCCCCAAACAAACGGCTAGGTCGAACGTGCAAACGGTCTCATCATGAGCGGCATCAAACCCAGACTGGTGCAGTCCTTGACAGAATCGAACATGCACTGGGTCGAGGAGCTCGACTCCGTACTCTCGGGGCTGCAGACCACACCGAATCGCACCACCAAATACACACCATTTTTTATGGTGTACGGCGCAGAAGCAGTACTACCCTGTGACATAATCCATGATTCACATCGTGTGCGCATGTACGAAGAGAAGGAAGCCGAGTTAGATCGGCAGGACAACTTAGATGCCCTGGAGGAGGAGCACGATGTCGCAAAAGCCCATTCCGCATTCTATCAGCAGCAGGCTCGACGTTATCAATGCAGGGAAGTGCGGGCCAAAACTGATAATATTGAATAACTTGTTCTACGCCTACCAGAGAAGAAGAAGGACAAGCTCAAACCTAAGTGGGAGGGTCCCTTCATCATCGATAAAGTTCTCATCGGAGGAGCGTACCACCTGCGTAATGCATCCGATAACAGACTCGAGCCAAACCCATGGAACGCGGCCAGACTCCGGAGATTCTATGCCTAGCATCAAACTCAGTGTTTGTTTTCTTACCCCCTCCCTTTTTAATTATGTTCCTCCCCCTTTTCCTTTCTCGCCCTTTTTCCTTCTTCACACAACGTACTCAATACAGTGCACATGCCCGGACCACTCCGGCCGCACTATGTGTGTAAGCCATACCCGGGGGCTTCCTATATGGAAGCTAAATATGATTGCTCTCATGGCTTTTTGCCTATCACATATGAGTTCTTTTTCCATATGTGCCTTTTCTTCACCATTATATGCATCGCTATGACTTAAGATGTGGAAATGCTGGGTTGCCTGGCTCTTGTGTTTATGCCCTATGTTCCCGTTAATTCGGCTAGGGCATAAGGGGAGCACCTCTGCGATTGTTACTACCGGTTCAGCCGGATGTGTACCTCAGACTGGGTGAAGACGAAAGCTAGCGTTCTTAAGGGAATATTCGGTCGGTGAACAAAAGATGTTTTTTCATTTATCACAACATGAACCCCCAGAAGTTTTTTATCCTGCATCTCTGTTCGCAGTTCGGACATGTACATCGATGCATGCGCACCCAGGGAAAGGAACCCCTAACAGAACTATTCTCCCTGGAAGATGTTTCTTACTATCCATGTAATATAACATAACTAGTTGGGTACTTGTATGTTCAAGCACTTATGACCCCTACGCCTGGTTTCCACGCATACCCCGGTTCTGCATAACTGAGCGGGTATTCGGATACACCCCAGACTATCGGATCTGGGGGCTGAAGCAAAAAGGTCCGCCATGACAAATGATTTTAATCCGGCTAGGGACTACATATGTCCATTGAATTACATAGTCACTTGGACTGACTATATTCTTCCTCTATACCGTCCAACAGGATATCTAGCTTACAATCTTGTTGGGAATACTTTGCGGCTAATGCTACCTGGGTATACACCAGACTAACGGGAATTTCTTGCCCATCTGGCCCCACCGGTCCGACTTCGGCCATATGGTTCGGGTCAAGCTTGGTGTAGCGCGTCTTCACCATAGCCCAGGCTTCTCTAGCACCTTGTCAGCAGGCTAACATCTTCCACAATTGGAAGCGCTGCCGTGCTCCTTGGAGCATATCCACGAGCTCCCCCATGCCTTTTGGCAGGAGGGTGGATGGCCACAAGGCCTGGGCAATACCCTGCATCACCTGCCGAGCTCGCTCATGCAGCTGTGAGAGCTCTTACAGCAAATCGCCTGAAGACGCGGGCATCTCCTCTTCAGGGCGGCCCGTCAACATACCTACAGATATAAATTCTTTCAATATGCTTCCTCGCCGAGCTGTACTATAGTTCGTCTAGACACTTACCATAAATGTCGCGACGAAGCCTTCGCTTCTCCTTCACGGAGTCCGCCAGCTAAGGGCGAACATCTCCTAATTCGACGCCTAGCCGGACATTGCCATCCTGAAGATTGTTCTTCTCCTGCCTAACTTGTGTAAGAATGCGCTTGCCAGCTTTTAGCTGCCTTTGGAGATGTGGCTCGTCACCTCTTACGACCTCCGGATTCATTCCGGGATTGTGTGCAGAATTTTCTGTTATACTTATCATACAAGCCACTTACTAACTAGTACATTTCCATACAATTGAGACAAATGTTACCAAATGAGGCCTTCTGGGATTCCTCTAGCTTTGCAACCGGGGGCCTCAGCTAGGTCTTGCACTCCTCCAGCTCTCGAGACAATTGAGCATTCTTATCTACAAGGACCTGTGCATAAATTGATCCTTAAAACAGTTGTTCCAACCATTTCAAGTCTCAGGGGCTACTGCTATACATGCTTATCAAATTTTCTTACCCGTATATGGCATACTGGTCCGTCGCACGGGCAAGCCCGCCTTGGGCAGCTCGGATGTAAGCATCTCCCGAATTGAAAGCATTAAATGCCTCTTCGGAAAAGATGTTGTTGTGAAGTACGGCCCGTCGGCGTCGGTGATTCATGGCACTCTCTACTTCGGAATTCCTGGTGGAGAGCATATCCGCATCCTCTGTCGAAGGACAATTAGGCATCGACCCCGCGTGTAACATCCCAGATGTAACATCTCCCAATTTGGCAGTATATCAACTTGACCTCATCCAATTCTTGGGGGTTTTATCATGTTTGGCCTCATCTTGTTTGGTTATATGTTTTATTCTTTTTATTGCCATGCTTTCCTGCTCTTATTGCATTTGTGCTTCTTGTCATATTCCTTTTATCCATCATATGTCATCATCATATAGTGCATATTCATCTCATGCCATCTCATGTTGCATCTTGGTCATATCAAGCATAGCTTTGTGCTTGCCATGGTGCATTTTGTCATTCATGTTGTTGCCATGAGCATCATGGGCATGACCCTTGTACCCCTTTCAAACCATTGCACCATCACTTCTCCTTCCTTCCCTTTTCCTTCCATTCTTTGCGAGTGCCATTTTGCCTCCACCATAAATGTTCATCTTTTCCCCAATATTCTAACACTATGTACCTAGCCTCTCTGCCAAATTACAGCTCATTTGAAGTTGTTTTGGTTAGGTTAAAAAATGCTCCAAGTTTGAATTTTATTCAAACTTGTTTTATTTTTCTACCTCTAAAAATGCCCAAACCAATTTATTCAAATAGTCTATAATTCCAGAACCCTAGACATATTTTTACATCTCCCCAATACCTCTTCCAGCTCTCTGTGCTTTTCTTGTTATTTTCTGGTTGAAGAAAAGAATAGAAAGCAGCAGTGGGCAGCCCAGCAGCATCACAGCCCGGCTGGTCCTCCTCACTCCAGGCCGGCCCAGCTACCCCAGCGAGCCAGCAGTGCTCGCTCGCTCACCCTCCTTTCCACGCTGGAGCCTGCGCCGGCCCCACTTGCAGTGACCCGAGCCCCTGTTTCTCTTCCTCCTCCCTCGCTCGTTCCTCTCACAGTAAAGCAGAGGATAGGGGCACACATGGCCACCTAGCCACCACGTCCCTCGCTTCCCCCTATAAAGGGCCAACCCAGGGCAAGCCTAGGGTTCCTCCTCCTCCGTTCTTTCCCCTCCGCGCCGCCGCCACGGGTAAGAGGCACCCACGCCCTGCTTCCCCGCTCCGTTTCCTCCCTGCAGCCACCATGACCGGCCCGAGCAAGAGCTCCTCACCAGCGTAGGTGCGTCGCCGGCTTCCCCTCCGTTGACGCCAAGCACCGCATCGCCTCCCCGAGTCCATTCTGACGCCGATCCAAGCCCAAGGACGCCTTCCCCGACGTCCTCTTCGTCCTCTACGTCGTCTCCTTCTGGGACAGCAAGTCCACCGGAAATCTTCGCCTCCCCGATGTCGATCGGCTGCGCCACCGGCCTCACCTCCTTGTCATAGGTATACTAGGTATACCCATCCTCCCCCCTGCTCTTTTCGTTTCTTCGATCGGTCTCCGTAGGAGCGGCCAAGATCTCGCCATCGTCGTGTTCCCGGCGCACCAAGGCGAGTTCCGAAGTTTTCTTCAGTACGGTAGTTCAGAGACAGCCCATGTGCACCTCCTGCTCTGGATCCTCCTAGCCGAGCTCCTCCATGCCTTGCTGCACACATGCGCGCACTCTCTCACAGCCTGCCCGCGCCGCACCCTGCTGCTTGCCCCTGCCCGTCGTGCTCGTCGTAGCCCGAGTCGAGCAGATGCTCGAGCTCGAGTACCCCGCGCCAACTCCCGCAGTTGCTCCACAAGCACACACGTTCCCACACATGCGCCGCTGCAACCGCACTCCCTTGCACTTCCCGCAGGCCCGCTGCTGCTCTGCATCGCAAGCCGTCGCCTTCTCGCTCGTCAACGCAGGCGCCGGTGATTTCTGTGTTGCCAACACGAAAGGTTCGGCCTTCTGGCCCTGGTTCAAAAGGACCCAGGCGCCTCCCTGGGTACACACACCCCCTCTAGCACATTGGTTAGCCTGCCTCTTTCCTACCTAGGAGACCTGGGTTCGAGTCCCAGGCTCTGCATATTTTTGCTGGACATTTTCTTTTCCCTGTGACACTGACGCCTTGGCCCCTCGTGTCATACACACACCCAGCCACGTGGCCCACGGCCCTACCAGTCAGCCTAACATCTGGGTACAGCTTGGGTGCACCTAGTTTTCCCCGCAGGTTTTCTGTTTTATTCCATTTCGGAATATGCCAGTTTTGGCGTATGCTGAGGTTTCCATTTAGGGCAGGTTCTATCTTAGTGCATTTGTGATGATTTTTCTACAGCAACCCTAACATATTATATATGTTTTTGGGGTAGAAAAATCTCACCAATCCAGTGGTGGCATTAGTTTCCCTGTGACACTGACGCCTTGGCCCCTCGTGTCATACACACACCCAGCTACGTGGCCCACGACCCTACCAGTCAGCCTAACATCTGGGTACAGCTTGGGTGCACCTAGTTTTCCCCGCAGGTTTTCTGTTTTATTCCATTTCGGAATATGCCAGTTTTGGCATATGCTAAGGTTTCCATTTAGGGCAGGTTCTATCTTAGTGCATTTGTGATGATTTTTCTACAGCAACCCTAACATATTATATATGTTTTTGGCATAGAAAAATCCCATCAATCCAGTGGTGGCATTAGTTTATGCATTTGAGCAAGTTCATGGTCATGTCATCTCAATCTATGTTGCTGTTTTGTCCTTTATGTGTTTGTTCATGCAAATATGCTAGGTGGTTGTTTTGCACATGAGTAGCTTCACTTTCATGCCTACTTCATGCTAGCACTTGTTCCATGCCATGACATGCCTGGTAGTGAGTTAATCAAGCCTGTAGAGATGCCATGATAAATCTGTTTCTGCTATGTCTAGTAATTTCACTAAGTCTATAGAACCTGTTATCTTTTGCATAATTGCCATGCTATTTTAGTCATGCTCCTAGTGGTTTATAGATTGAGCTCAGTGTTCATGTTTCGTAGAGCATCTCTTGTACATCACTGCTATGCATTCGGTTCATATGTTTGGGTGCGATAGCTTATTTATACTTTGCATCCAAGTGGTCATGTTGCTGTTTTAAGCAGTTTGCATCATATCTTGTCGTGCTTGTCATTTGCAAACCGTGCACCCGAATCCGGTGATCTTTATATCGATTTCAACCGAAATCATCTCATCTTTCCAGCGGCATACTTGGTTTGCCAAGTTGATGCCTTGTTCATCATCTTTCCTTACGAAGCACGCATACGCATTGCACATCACATCTCGCATATCATGACATGTATTGCATCATGTTGCTTGTGCATTGCACCGTGATTTATTGTGGTTCCCTTGCTTGTGTTCTTGCTTTGGGTAGAGCCGAGAGACGAGTACGTGCACGAGGAACCTGTTGAGTACGCTAATGAGGATCAAGCCTTCGACAACTCTGAGAACCTTGCAGGCAAGATGACCATACCTTCGATATCACTTCTATCTTTGCTTGCTAGTACTCGCTCTATCGCTATGTTAGTTCTACCTGCCTTTGTTTACCATGCTCCCTATTGCCATGTCAAACCTCTAACCAACATGTCCTAGCAACCGTTGTTTGGCTATGTCACCGCTTTTGCTCAGCCCCTCTTATAGCATTGTTAGTTGCAGGTGAAGATGAAGTTTGTTCCTGGTCGGAACATGGATATTTTGGGATATCACAATATCTCCTGTTTAATTAATGCACCTTATATACTTGGTAAAGGGTGGAAGGCTCGGCCTTATGCCTGGTGACTTGTTCCACTCTTGCCGCCCTAGTTTCCGTCATACCGTTGTTATGTCCCTTGATTTTGCGTTCCTTACATGGTTGTGTGATTTATGGGACCCCCTCGACAGTTCGCTTTGAATAAAACTCCTCCAGCAAGGCCCAAACTTGGTTTTACCATTTGCCACCTAAGCCCTTTTCCCTTGGGTTTTCGCGAGCCCAAGGGTCATCTTTATTTCAACCCCCCCGGGCCAGTGCTCCTTCGAGTGTTGGTCCGAAATGAGCTGCCTGCGGGGCCACCTCGGGGAAACTTGAGGCTGGTTTTACTCGTAGCTAGTCTCATCCGGTGTGCCCTGAGAACGAGATACGTGCGACTCCTATCGGGATTTGTCGGCACATTGGGTGGCTTTGCTGGTCTTGTTTTACCATTGTCGAAATGTTTTGCGAACCGGGATTCCGAGACTGATCGGGTCTTCCCGGGAGAAGGTATATTCCTTCGTTGACCGTGAGAGCTTGTGATGGGCTGAGTTGGGACACCCCTGCAGGGTATATAATCTTTTGAAAGCTGTGCCCGCGGTTATGAGGCAGATGGGAATTTGTTAATGTCCGGTTGTAGATAACTTGACACTTGACTTCATTAAAATGCATCAACCGCGTGTGTAGCCGTGATGGTCTCTTCTCGGCGGAGTCCGGGAAGTGAACACGGTTTGACTAATGCTTGACGTAAGTAGTTGCAGGATCACTTCTTGATCGCTTCTAGCTTCTCGACCGACGCGTTGCTTCTCTTCTCGCTCTCACTTGCGTATGTTAGCCACCATATATGCTTAGTGCTTGCCGCAGCTCCACCATATTACACCTTTTCCTACCTATGAGCTTAAATAGTCTTGATCTCGCGGGTGTGAGATTGCTGAGTCCCGTGGCTCACAGATTCTACCAAAACAGATGCAGGTGCCGAGGATACTGGCGCAGATGGCGCAACTGAGCTGAAGTGGGAATTTGATGAGGCCCTTGGTCGTTACTATGTATCGTTTCCAGATGATCAGTAGTGGAGCCCAGTCGGGGCGATCGGGAGTCTAGCATTTGGGGTTGTCTTCTTTTCATTTGAACTTGACCGTAGCCGGTCTATGAGTGTATTTGAATGATGTATGATCTAAATTATGTATTGTGTGAAGTGGCGATTGTAAGCCAGCTCTCTTTATCCCATTCTTGTTCATTACATGGGATTGTGTGAAGATGACCCTTCTTGCGACAAAACCACCATGCGGTTATGCCTCTAAGTCGTGCTTCGACACGTGGGAGATATAGCCGCATCGTGGGTGTTACAAGTTGGTAATCAGAGCCAGGCCCGACTTAGGAGCCTCCTGCTTGATTGTTTGCTGGCGATGTTGAGTCTAGAACCAAAAATGTTTTGAGTCTTAGGATTATATATATCGGAGAGTAGGATTCTTTTTACTCCTCAGTCCCTTCGTCGCTCTGGTGAGGTCTCCTGACGTAGATGTTTTGACTTTCCTCTTCTCAAATTTCACTAAATTTATTTTTAGGATCACGCGGGTATCTTGGAATCGTTCCGATGGTTTTGTGACGAGAACATTGTTCTTAGTGCCTCCTGACATTTAGGGGTTGTGGCAGTGTCCCGGGGAGTTGAGCTCCGAGGTGTTGTAGTCACAATTTTATCGTTGCAGTTCTGGAATACCTGAGTTTTGCCGACATCGAAAATCTCTTTTATGCAGTTGTTGGTGAGATAACCCCGATAACCCAGTACTGGGGCGAGCTCGGGAGTATTGCCATGACTCATATAACGGATGCTTTTCGAAGGTTGAGGTACACGATTTCCGAAGGTTTTTTGGTTATGTGTTGACGGATGGATACAGCTGGATGTAGGGATTGTTAGTTTGGGTGAGATATATTGGTTCCCCTGTATCCCCAACACCTGATTGCATAACCGGAAAGTTTCGGGAGTTTATAGGTGGGATTCAAGTAGCTCTAGCATTTCTTCCCGCAGATATTTGGTTTGTGATTGGGTAATCCTTACCACTTATTTGTTCCATTCGTACCTTGCCTTTTATTTTTTTTCTTTCATCAATATCTTATCAAGTGGCTTCTCACCTTAATTGACGTGATGTTTACTTTGGAATTCATTCGTTCATCCTTGTTCGAATATTTATTGTGAAGACTATATGTTGCAATTTCTATCCGTTATTTCGACTTGTCTATCTGTCTATCAAGATGCTAACGGATGTCACCCTCTCAGGATGGCTCCGCCAACGCGTCAGAATCCGGAACGCAATGATGGGAGTCAGGCGAACCCTCCACCTCCACCTCCGCCTCCGGAGGCATGGCAAGCTTTGATGGCAGCCTCTAACGCCCATGCTCAGATGATGATCCAGCTCATGCAAGAGCGCAACCAAGGCCAAGGCAACCAAGGGAATCAAGGTCAAGGGCAGTTCAATCATCAGCCTCTTTTTCCTACCCTCAACCAATTCCTTGCAAATCAGCCGAAGTCTTTCAGCTACTGTGTCGAGGCCACAGACGCTGATGATTGGCTCGTGGATATCAACAAGCATTTTGAATGCAGCAATGTCAGGCCTGAGGACTATGTCAAGTTTGCTTCTTTTTAGCTCAAGGATCAAGCAGCTGATTGGTTCCAGCAATACAAGGATTCCAGAGGTGGTCGAGTGATTACTTGGACTGATTTCTGTCGGGACTTCAAAGCTCACCATATTCCTGAGAGCAAGCGTGAGGAGTTCTGCAATCTCAAGCAAGGCAACATGTCAGTGTACGAATACAACAAGCAGTTTCAGAAACTTGCTCGCTTTGCTAAGCAAGATGTTCCAGATGAGAAGAGTATGATCTATCAGTTCAGAGGTGGCCTTAGAGAGGATCTGCAGTTAGCTCTCGTTCTTGTTGAGCCTACTCAGTTTGATCAATTCTACAATATGGCACTCAAGCAAGAAGGTGCTCAGCTCAAGTGTGAGGCTTCTAAGAAGAGAATCAGGGATGCGGTGCAATCTTCTTCTTCCTCAGAAGTGGCAGCTAAGCAGCAGAAGTTCTATCTTCCTCCTCCTCCGTTTCGTCAGCCTTACCAACAGAAGAACTCAGGTGGCCGTGGATCCTCCCACCCACCCAACCCAAGCTATCAGAACAAGTCTCAGCCTCAAGCTTCAAAGTCGAATGCTCCTTATCATCGTCCGCTCTCAGAAGTGACTTGCAACAAGTGCCAGCAGAAAGGTCACTACGCGAACAAATGATTCAATCAAAGGCGCCTTCCTCCTCCTCCTCCTGTGAGATCTTCAAGCAATGTAGTGGTCAAGCATAATTCCAAGTCTGCAAAGGTGAACATGATGAATGCAGCTCAGGCAGAGGATTCTTCAGATGTGATAATGGGTAATCTTCCTGTTAATGATATTCCTGCAAAAGTATTATTTGATACTGGTGCATCGCATTCTTTCATGTCATATCCTTTTGCATCGAAGCACAATTTTGACACAGAGGAATTACCTAGAGCTATGCAAGTTATTTCTCCAGCTAAGCAGTTGAGCTCTAGCATGATGGTTCCAAATGTCGGTATCAAGATGGGCTACTATAAATTTCTGTCTTCTCCAATTGTTCTTGGTGACTCTGATATTGATCTAATTCTTAGGATGGACTGGCTTTCTAAGCACAAGGCTCAGCTTGATTGTGCTGCCAGGCAAATTCAATTGACACACCCTTCTGAGGATGTTATCATCTATGCCGCTCGTGATGAAACCATTCGGTTATTTTCTCTCAATGAGAAGGGCGAGTTGGATGCTATTTCTCAAATTCCAGTCGTTTGTGAGTACCAAGATTTCTTTCCAGAAGAGCTTCCGGGTATGCCTCCTCATCGGCCAGTCGAGTTCGTTATTGATCTTGAGCCTAGAACGGAACCCGTTTGCAAGCGTCCATACAAGCTTGGACCCAAGGAGCTGAAGGAATTGAAGAAACAGCTCGATGAACAAGAGCGTCTGGGTTTGATCAGACCGAGTTCATCCCCATGGGGTTGTGGAGTTCTTTTTGTCCAGAAGAAGGATGGCACGGACCGACTTTGCGTCGATTACCGTCCATTAAACAACAAGACAATCAAGAACAAGTATCCACTTCCCAACATCAATGAGATTTTCGAGCAACTCAAAGGTGCTAAAGTTTTCTCCAAGCTTGACCTTTGTATGGGTTATCATCAGATCCGCATTCGTGAAGAAGATATTCCCACGACAGCATTCAGAACAAGTTATGGTTCTTATGAATATACTGTCATGTCTTTCGGCCTTGTCAATGCTCCTCCAACATTCTCTCGCATGATGAACTTTATTTTCAACCCCTACACCAATGAATTCGTTCTAGTGTATCTCGATGATATTTTGGTCTTCTCCAAGAATAAGCAGGATCATGCCAAACATTTGCGATTGGTGATCGACAAGCTCAGGGAGCATCAATTCTATGTGAAGTTTTCCAAATGTGAGTTCTGGCTTGATGAAGTTCTTTATCTTGGTCATATCATCTCTGCCAAGGGCATTGCTGTTAATCCCGCGAAGGTTTCTGCAGTTCTGAATTGGGAACCTCCTCAGAATGTCAAACAGCTCCGCAGCTTTCTTGGTCTTGCAAGCTATTGCCGAAGATTTGTTGAGAACTTCTCTAAGATTGCAAAGCCTCTTTCCAACCTCCTCCAGAAACATGTCAAGTATGTCTGGACGCCTGAGTGCGACGTCGCTTTCAACACCCTCAAAGAGAAGCTAGTCACAGCTCCTGTCTTGACTCCTCCTGATGAATCCAAGCCATTCGAAGTATTCTGTGATGCTTCCCTTCAAGGTCTCGGTGCTGTGTTGATGCAAGAGAAAAAAGTTGTGGCCTATACCTCTCGTCAGTTGAAGCCCAATGAAAAGAACTACCCCACTCATGATCTTGAGTTGGCGGCAGTTGTCCATGCATTGATAACATGGAGACACCTCTTGTTGGGAAGGCAAGTGGACATTTTCACCGATCACAAGAGCCTCAAGTATATCTTCACTCAACCCAACCTTAATCTCAGGCAAACTCGATGGGTCGAAATGATTCAAGAGTACAATCTGAGTATCGAATATACTCCTGGCAAGGCGAATGTGATTGCAGATGCTCTGAGCAGAAAGGCTTATTGCAACAGTCTAATTCTCAAGCCGTTTCAACCGGATCTTTGTGAGGCTTTCCGCAAGCTGAATCTTCAAGTTGTTCCTCAAGGCTTTCTTGCCAACCTCATAGTCTCTCCTACTTTGTAAGATCAAATTCGTGAGGCACAACTCCTGGATACCATGGTGAAGAAGGTGAAACATGGTATTGACAAGGGCATTCCCAAATACAAGTGCTATCGCTTGGATGACAAAGATACTCTTTTCTTCGAGGATCGAATTGTGGTTCCAAAAGGTGATCTGAGAAAAGTCATCATGAATGAGGCACACAATTCCCTCCTATCCATTCATCCTGGAAGTACAAAGATGTACCATGACCTCAAGCAGTCATATTGGTGGACTCGAATGAAGCGAGAGATTGCTCAATTCGTGAATGAATGTGATGTCTGCAGAAGGGTGAAAGCAGAACACCAAAGACCAGCTGGTCTCCTCCAACCTCTTGCTATTCCGGAATGGAAGTTTGACCATATCGAGATGGACTTCGTGACTGGTTTTCCTAAGTCCAAGCGTGGAAATGATGCTATCTTCGTTGTCATTGACAAGCTTACCAAAGTGGCTCATTTTCTTCCTATCAAAGAATCTATCACAGCAGCTCAGCTGGCAGAGCTATATACCTCCAGAATTGTCTCCTTGCACGGCATTCCACAATTGATATCTTCAGATCGTGGAAGCATCTTCACTTCTAAGTTCTGGGACTCCTTTCAGAAGGCCATGGGCACCAACATTCGTTTCAGCACAGCTTTCCATCCTCAAACAAGTGGCCAAGTCGAGCGAGTCAATCAAATCCTTGAAGATATGCTCAGGGCTTGTGTCATCTCTTTTGGTATGAAGTGGGAAGATTGTCTTCCATATGCCGAGTTCTCCTACAACAACAGTTTCCAAGCGAGTTCGGGCAAGGCCCCATTCAAAATTCTCTATGGCAGAAAGTGTCGTACTCCTCTCAACTGGTCTGAGACAGGCGAACACCAACTTCTTGGCAATGACTTGATCACAGAAGCCGAAGAAATGTGCAAAGTCATTTGTGAGAATCTCAAAGCCGCGCAATCGCGCCAAAAGAGTTACTATGATAGCAAGCAACGTGACTTGGCTTTTGAAATCGAAGACCATGTCTACCTCCGCGTCTCTCCAATGAAAGGCACTCGTCGCTTCGGTATCAAAGGGAAGCTTGCCCCGAGATACGTGGGTCCTTTCAAGATCATTGGCAAAAGAGGCGACCTCGCCTATCAACTTGAGCTTCCATCCAACTTGGCGAACGTGCACGATGTGTTTCACGTGTCACAGCTTCGCAAGTGCTTCAAGACTCCTGAGCGCACTATCAACTTCGAAGAAATCGACCTCCAAGAAGATCTCTCTTATCATGAGCACCCCGTTGCTATTCTTGAAGAAACCGAGCGCAAGACTCGAAACAAGTCAATCAAATTCCTGAAAGTGAAGTGGTCACACCATTCCGACCGAGAAACCACCTGGGAGCGCGAGGATCACCTTCGTTCCGAATATCCGGAGTTCTTCCAGTCCTAGATCTCGGGACGAGATCCTCTTGTAGTGGAGGAGAGTTGTAACACCCCAGATGTAACATGTCCCAATTTGGCAATATATCAACTTGACCTCATCCAATTCTTGGGGGTTTTATCATGTTTGGCCTCATCTTGTTTGGTTATGTGTTTTATTCTTTTTATTGCCATGCTTTCCTACTCTTATTGCATTTGTGCTTCTTGTCATATTCCTTTTAGCCATCATATGTCATCATCGTATAGTGCATATTCATCTCATGCCATCTCATGTTGCATCTTGGTCATATCAAGCATAGCTTTGTGCTTGCCATGGTGCATTTTGTCATTCATGTTGGTGCCATGAGCATCATGGGCATGACCCTTGTACCCCTTTCAAACCATTGCACCATCACTTCTCCTTCCTTCCCTTTTCCTTCCATTCTTTGCGAGTGCCATTTTGCCTCCACCATAAATGTTCATCTTTTCCCCAATATTCTAACACTATGTACCTAGCCTCTCTGCCAAATTACAGCTCATTTGAAGTTGTTTTGGTTAGGTTCAAAAATTCTCCAAGTTTGAATTTTATTCAAACTTGTTTTATTTTTCTACCTCTAAAAATGCTCAAACCAATTTATTCAAATAGTCTATAATTCCAGAACCCCAGACATATTTTTACATCTCCCCAACACCTCTTCCAGCTCTCTGTGCTTTTCTTGTTATTTTCTGGTTGAAGAAAAGAATAGAAAGCAGCAGTGGGCAGCCCAGCAGCATCACAGCCCGGCTGGTCCTCCTCACTCCAGGCCGACCCAGCTACCCCAGCGAGCCAGCAGTGCTCGCTCGCTCTGTTGGAGTTGTGTCGAATATTGTGTACAAGGTAGGTTACAGTTGGACTTGTAGTTGTATCGTGTTTACATAGGATATGGAGTTGTGTCCTAGTAGGACACTTGTATCCTAGGCCTCTCTTATATAGCGGGGGTAGACACACGTTGTAACCTATGCCAACATAATAGCACCGGAATGCAGGGGAAGCCGGCAGCATGTGCCGGTGTCCAGGGCGACCGGGTGCGGTATTGTAGCGGTGTCATGGGGAGGAGCGCCCATAGTCAGGCCCCGGGGATGTAGCCATATCGGTGAACCTCGTTAACAAATCTCGGTGTCATGTTCGTGTGATTGCTTGATCCTCGGATGATCAACGGAGTGCCTCGGATTTATTCTAACAAGTTGTATCATGAGCTAGGTTCTTCAGAGGTTATGGATTGTTGATTGAAAGGAGGATGAAGAGAACGTCGACAGGAATCTGCATAAGCGATCGTAATACAGGACAACATCGTCGGTGAGTTGCGGTTCAGAAGCAGATATGGTCACGTTGTAATCTTCACGGCAGCAAACCGGATCGATCTCGGCGAGTTGCAGCAGTGCTCGAATCGCGTGGCGCAGGCAGGGGCGCACACCCGCATCGGTGCAGACAGCTTGGCGCATACGCGTGGGAGGTGGCGGCTTGAAGGCGTGGCAGGCTGGTGAGGCTTCATGCGCTAGACGCTCATACATCCCTGGTGAGAGCGCTGCAGAGCAGGCATGGCAGGCTAGGCCCAGGTGTTTCGGCGGTTCTGCAGGCGTTGCCGCGTGCGCGTTTCCAAGGTGGTTGGCTGGTTGTTGCATTGTGCTGAGTCGAATCGAAGGGGTGCAAAAGGACGAGATTTGTTTGGAAAAAAAGCTACGTGACGGACTGGTGTTTTCCATCTGGACGAAGAGCGAGGCAAAGCTAATGGACCTATACAGCTTACATATGCACGTGGTGGAGTGTGGAAATTTTCTTTTGATCTCTATGTTGGAGTGCACGGGAAGGCTTATGAGGTAGGTTGGCTTTGTTTCTTCGTTGACTACGTGGATGGTACCCTGATGGTCTGTGGTGTGCGTGGCACGGATAACGACATGTGTATAAGGCTCGTGGAGTTTGGAGCATGTCATGCAGTCGAACAAGTTTGGCTGGGTCAGTTTGACGGATCGACGCAAGTCGGTTGGTACAGAAGACGGTGCGGGATCGGCGACGACGACATAGGAGCGTGATGCTGATGTGACCGACTTCTGGGCATGGAAACACGTGGTGCACATGCCCGAGGCTTGTGCGGCTTCGACAAGACTATGGCGCGGGATTGATTCAAGGTGGTGTATACACGGAGTTTGAAGTGGATGAGGCGCAGGGGTGGACTGATCATCTACCATGGAGTCACATTGAAGGTGGAGCTGGATTGAGAGGCTACGGCGTAAGTCGACAGAGAGTCGAAGCCTATTCAGCAGGAAAAGCGAGTGACACGCAATTCAGACTGGAGCCCAGTGGTCTGATGGAAGCGTGAAACTCATCATCGGCCGGTGATGATCGGTGGTACTCTGCAGTGGGGGTTGAGTGGTGTGGTTTTGCGACCCTTGAGAATCGACCGGGACAGCGGAGGCTCTACGCGCTAATAGCGGCGAGGTGTGCGGTATGCACGGGACATGGAGACGGGCCAGGGCTCTGGTGGTCATACATGTGATGAGACAACTGCGAATTTGACTCGGGATGATTACAAGCAACGGTGAAATTCCTTCAAGTTTCAGACATGCGGTCAAGAAAGGAGCGGTGATGTTGAGTTCAGGTAACTCTTATGTGTGACACCCAATATGTGAGTTATTCACTTTCACGCAGGTCAGCGATCAGTGTGTGATGGCGTTGGACTGATACTCTGGAAGTTGGGAGCGCAAACTAGAGTAACGTGGAACTTAATTTCGCTCGAGTGTTGACTGTGGTCAAGAAAAGAAGGGACTACAAGTTGCAGGTGAAGTCACATGGAGTCTTTGGAGTAGCAGCGGTACTCATGGGATAAGCTCAAGTCCAATGTACATGGAAGTTTTATGCATTGACGAACTCAAGGTGGTGGAGAATATTCGCCAAGGTGGAGTTTGTTGGAGTTGTGTCGAATATTGTGTACAAGGTAGGTTACAGTTGGACTTGTAGTTGTATCGTGTTTACATAGGATATGGAGTCGTGTCCTAATAGGACACTTGTATCCTAGGCCTCTCTTATATAGCGGCGGTAGACACACGTTGTAACCTATGCCAACATAATAGCACCGGAACGCAGGGGAAGTCGGCGGCATGTGCTGGTGTCCAGGGCGACCAGGTGCGGTATTGTAGCGGTGTCATGGGGAGGAGCGCCCATAGTCAGGCCCCGGGGATGTAGCCATATCGGTGAACCTCGTTAACAAATCTCGGTGTCGTGTTCGTGTGATTGCTTGATCCTCGGATGATCAACGGAGTGCCTCGGATTTATTCTAACACGCTCACCCTCCTTTCCACGCTGGAGCCTGCGCTGGCCCCACCTGCAGTGACCCGAGCCCCTGTTTCTCTTCCTCCTCCCTCGCTCGTTCCTCTCACAGTAAAAGCAGAGGACAGGGGCACACATGGCCACCGTGGCCACCACGTCCCTCGCTTCCCCCTATAAAGGGCCAACCCAGGGCAAGCCTAGGGTTCCTCCTCCTCCGTTCTTTCCCCTCCGCGCCGCGCCGCCATGGGTAAGAGGCACCCACGCCCTGCATCCCCGCTCCGTTTCCTCCCTGCAGCCACCATGACCGGCCCGAGCAAGAGCTCCTCGCCGGCGTAGGTGCGTCGCCGGCTTCCCCTCCGTCGACGCCAAGAACCGCATCGCCTTCCCGAGTCCATTCTGATGCCGATCCAAGCCCAAGGACGCCTTCCCCGACGTCCTCTTCGTCCTCTACGTCGTCTCCTTCTCGGACAGCAAGTCCACTGGAAATCTTTGCCTCCCCGCTGTCGATCGGCTGCGCCACCGGCCTCACCTCCTTGTCATAGGTATACTAGGTATACCCATCCTCCCCCCTGCTCTTTTCGTTTCGTCGATCGGTCTCCGTAGGAGCGGCCAAGATCTCACCGTCGTCGTGTTCCCGGCGCACCGAGGCGAGTTCTGAAGTTTTCTTCAGTACGGTAGTTCAGAGACAGCCCATGTGCACCTCCTGCTCTGGATCCTCTTAGCCGAGCTCCTCCATGCCTTGCTGCACACATGCGCGCACTCTCTCACGGCCTGCCCGTGCCGCACCCTGCTGCTTGCCCCTGCCCGTCGTGCTCGTCGTAGCCCGAGTCGAGCAGATGCTCGAGCTCGAGTACCCCGCGCCAACTCCCGCAGTTGCTCCACAAGCACGCACGTTCCCACACATGCGCCGCTGCAACCTCACTCCCTTGCACTTCCCGCAGGCCCGCTGCTGCTCTGCATTGCAAGCCGTCGCCTTCTCGCTCGTCAACACAGGCGCCAGTGATTTCTGTGTTGCCAACACCAAAGGCTCGGCCTTCTGGCCCTGGTTCAAAAGGAGCCAGGCGCCTCTCTGGGTACACACACCTCTCTCTAGCGCACTGGTTAGCCTGCCTCTTTCCTACCTAGGAGACTTGGGTTCGAGTCCCAGGCTCTGCATATTTTTGCTGGACATTTTCTTTTCCCTGTGACACTGACGCCTTGGCCCCTCGTGTCATACACACACCCAGCCACTTGGCCCACGGCCCTACCAGTCAGCCTAACATCTGGGTACAGCTTGCGTGCACCTAGTTTTCCCCGCAGGTTTTCTGTTTTATTCCATTTCGGAATATGCCAGTTTTGGCATATGCTGAGGTTTCCATTTAGGGCAGGTTCTATCTTAGTGCATTTGTGATGATTTTTCTACAACAACCCTAACATATTATATACGTTTTGGGGGTAGAAAAATCCCACCAATCCAGTGGTGGCATTAGTTTCCCCATTTGAGCAAGTTCATGGTCATGTCATCTCAATCTATGTTGCTGTTTTGTCCTTTATGTGTTTGTTCATGCTAATATGCTAGGTGGTTGTTTTGCACATGAGTAGCTTCATTTTCATGCCTACTTCATGCTAGCACTTGTTCCATGCCATGACATGCCTGGTAGTGAGTTAATCAAGCCTGTAGAGATGCCATGATGAATCTGTTTGTGCTATGTCTAGTAATTTCACTAAGTCTGTAGAACCTGTTATCTTTTGCATAATTGCCATGCTATTTTAGTCATGCTCTAGTGGTTTATAGATTGAGCTCAGTGTTCATGTTTCGTAGAGCATCTCTTGTACATCACTGCTATGCATTCGGTTCATATGTTTGGGTGCGATAGCTTATTTATACTTTGCATCCAAGTGGTCATGTTGCTGTCTTAAGCAGTTTGCATCATATCTTGTCGTGCTTGTCATTTGCAAACCGTGCACCCGAATCCGGTGATCTTTATATCAATTTCAACCGAAATCATCTCATCTTTCCAGCGGCATACTTGGTTTGCCAAGTTGATGCCTTGTTCATCATCTTTCCTTACGAAGCACGCATACGCATTGCACATCACATCTCGCATATCATGACATGTATTGCATCATGTTGCTTGTGCATTGCACCGTGATTTATTATGGTTCCCTTGCTTGTGTTCTTGCTTTGTGTAGAGCCGGGAGACGAGTACGTGCACGAGGAACCTGTTGAGTACGCTAATGAGGATCAAGCCTTCTACAACTCTGAGAACCTTGCAGGCAAGATGACCATACCTTCAATATCACTTCTATCTTTGCTTGCTAGTACTCGCTCTATCGCTATGTTAGTTCTACCTGCCTTTGTTTACCATGCCTCCCTATTGCCATGTCAAACCTCTAACCAACCTGTCCTAGCAACCGTTGTTTGGCTATGTCACCGCTTTTGCTCAGCCCCTCTTATAGCATTGTTAGTTGCAGGTGAAGATGAAGTTTGTTCCTGGTCGGAACATGGATATTTTGGGATATCACAATATCTCCTGTTTAATTAATGCACCTTATATACTTGGTAAAGGGTGGAAGGCTCGGCCTTATGCCTGGTGACTTGTTCCACTCTTGCCACCCTAGTTTCCGTCATACCGGTGTTATGTTCCTTGATTTTGCGTTCCTTACACGGTTGGGTGATTTATGGGACCCCCTCGACAGTTCGCTTTGAATAAAACTCCTCCAGCAAGGCCCAAACTTGGTTTTACCATTTGCCACCTAAGCCCTTTTCCCTTGGGTTTTCGCAAGCCCAAGGGTCATCTTTATTTTAACCCCGCCCCCCCAGTCCAGTGCTCCTTCGAGTGTTGGTCCGAAATGAGCTGCCTGCGGGGCCACCTCGGGGAAACTTGAGGGCGGGTTTTACTCGTAGCTAGTCTCATCTGGTGTGCCCTGAGAACGAAATACGTGCGACTGCTATCGGGATTTGTCGGCACATTGGGCCGCTTTGCTGGTCTTGTTTTACCATTGATGAAATGTTTTGTGAACCGAGATTCCGAGACTGATCGGGTCTTCCCGGGAGAAGGTATATTCCTTCGTTGACCGTGAGAGCTTGTGATGGGCTGAGTTGGGACACCCCTGCAGGGTATATAATCTTTCGAAAGCCGTGCCCGCGGTTATGAGGCAGATGGGAATTTGTTAATGTCCGGTTGTAGATAACTTGACACTTGACTTCATTAAAATGCATCAACCGCGTGTGTAGCCGTGATGGTCTCTTCTCGGCGGAGTCCGGGAAGTGAACACGGTTTGAGTAATGCTTGACGTAAGTAGTTTTAGGATCACTTCTTGATCGCTTCTAGCTTCTCGACCGACGCGTTGCTTCTCTTCTCGCTCTCACTTGCGTATGTTAGCCACCATATATGCTTAGTGCTTGCCGCAGCTCCACCATATTACACCTTTTCCTACCTATGAGCTGAAATAGTCTTGATCTCGCGGGTGTGAGATTGCTGAGTCCCCGTGGCTCACAGATTCTACCAAAACAGATGCAGGTGCTGAGGATACTGGCGCAGATGGCGCAACTGAGCTGAAGTGGGAATTTGATGAGGCCCTTGATCGTTACTATGTATCGTTTCTAGATGATCAGTAGTGGAGCCTAGTCGGGGCGATTGGGAGTCTAGCATTTGGGGTTGTCTTCTTTTCATTTGAACTTGACCGTAGCCAGTCTATGAGTGTATTTGAATGATGTATGATCTAAATTATGTATTGTGTGAAGTGGCGATTGTAAGCCAACTCTCTTTATCCCATTCTTGTTCATTACATGGGATTGTGTGAAGATGACCCTTCTTGCGACAAAACCACCATGCGGTTATGCCTCTAAGTCGTGCTTCGACACGTGGGAGATATAGCCGCATCGTGGGTGTTACACCACGTCCACTTCCTCCCTCGAAGCTGGTCCTGGAATCCGGCTGGTGGATGCGTGATTGGCAGGATCGCCGGATATAGTACATCTACTCCTCTTTCTGCCAGGACACAAAGGATGCTGTCACATTTCCAACACAATAATCACAGAGCAGGTTTTTACCATACCTCTGTAGCGGCGTTTCGGCCCTAATCGCCTTCCTCTTCAACCTGCCCGATCTGGAGGCCCTTTGCCGATGAGCCCCCAGGGGCTCGACGCCGCGTTCCGACTGTCGCCTCTACAAATATACGATATTTCAGGCATAAGGCATGGCATAGAAAAGGATTCCTCTTCAGAGGATAGGTTTTTTTGGCTTTGCTTACACGCGATGCATGTAGCAGTCCGGGATAGTCGGCGATAATAGCCACTGAGGCGCAATCGCAGCTCGCCTGATAAAATGTCCCGTTGACGAGCTCCATAGTAATATCCGGGTCTTCTTTGAGTCCTGGAACAAAGGCCCTTCCGGGGTCCTCTGGCTGCAGGGAGGGTGAGGGAGTCCCGGACTAGGGGGTGTCCGGATAGCCGAACTATCATCATCGGCCGGACTCCAAGACTATGAAGATACAAGATTGAAGACTTCGTCCCGTGTCCGGATGGGACTTTCCTTGGCGTGGAAGGCAAGCTTGGCGATACGGATATATAGATCTCCTACCTTTGTAACCGACTCTGTGTAACCCTAGCCCTCTCCGGTGTCTATATAAACCGGATGGCTTTAGTCCATAGGACGAGCAACAATCATACCATAGGCTAGCTTCTAGGGTTTAGCCTCCTTGATCTCGTGGTAGATCTACTCTTGTAACCCACATCATCAATATTAATCAAGCATGACGTAGGGTTTTACCTCCATCAAGAGGGCCCGAACCTAGGTAAAAACATTGTGTCCCTCGTCTCCTGTTACCATCCGCCTAGTCGCACAGTTCGGGACCCCCTACCCGAGATCCGCCGGTTTTGACACCGACATTGGTGCTTTCATTGAGAGTTCCTCTGTGCCGTCGCAATCAGGAAGGATGCCTTCTCCCATCTTTAAAGACGGCACCATCGTCAAGAGAGCTTTGGCCGCCGGCCAAACTGTCCGGCTAGGTGGTTTTCTTATGACCGCCTGTTCGGCCACCGCTCCAACGATGACCTCTCAGGTCATCAAAAGCGATCTTCACGTCAGCCCGGAATTCGCCGAGCAGTTAGATCCGATTGAGCTCTCCTCTGTAAACGAGCTCTTGGATCGCATCGCCGCCCTGGGAGTCGCTACAGACTACGATCAGATTGGGCTTAAACCCGATCTGAGAGAGATTAACTCTCCTCAGGCCACCCACCAGGTTGTCGTGGTAGAGGAACAATGCGACAACCCTTCTTCTACGTTGAAAACCAACTATGTCCGGATTCCCGATCCCTCCAAGCCGGATTCCCGCGAAGGGACGGACGCTAATCAAATACTGAACTTAGAGTCAGGCATCAGACTAGATTCGTTGGAAAGCATCCAGCAAGTCAAGCTTCCAAATCCGGAAACTTCTTGGCCTTTGAGCCTCAGATCGGGCGGGGTTCCGAACTTGATTCCACCCGCCCACCCAAACATAAGCGATCTATCTCGAATACGGCAAGAGCCCGATGAAACAGTACATCATTACTGGGCCAGATTCCTCCTGGTTATGAACAGGATAAAGGACTACTGCGAAGAAAGCGCGATTTCAATTTTCTGCAACAATTGCATGGACAAGGGAATCATGAACGCCATAAGTCGTCGCGAAGTTACACGCTTCATCGACCTAGCAACTATCGTACAAAAATACTGTGCGGTAGAGAGTGCCAGGAACACCGAAACTCGGTTTTGGGACAGTCCGGCCTTGACCACAACCCTAGTCCGAAGTAAAAGGGTGCGCCATACTCAAGCACCTGGGTTAAAAACCAAAAAAGCAAAGACCCCCTAAAGGGCATGGAACCGTACTGGAGGGCTGGCTCAACGGACCCTACAAAATCCACAGTACGGAGGGCGCCACTCCAACACACAGCCTTCGAGCATGTTGGATACTATGGCAGGTGGCCAAAAGTGGCGAAGGCTTTTTAGCCCCGGGCAAACAGCCTAGCAGTACCGGTACGGTATTAACAGTCTTCGAGACTTTCGCATCAAATAACATGCAAAAACGAACAATCCGCGGCCTCGCCAAAGTCTACCAAGTAGCAACAGCAAATCCATGGAGTGACACGGCTATCACCTTCAACGCCAGTGACAAACCTAAATTCCGAACAGCTAGAGCACCAGCCGCATTGGTCCTCAGTCTGATAGTGGACGGCTTTCGCCTTACCAAGGTACTCATGGATGGCGGCAGCGGATTAAACCTCATCTACGAGGAAACCCTTCAAAAAATGGATATTGACTAGAGCTGCATCAAGCGAAGCAGCACAACCTTCAGAGGGATAATCCCTAGTCGAGAAGTACGCTGCACAGGAAAAATCACACTAGACGTAGTGTTCGGCTCACCGGACAATTACAGGTCCGAGGAGGTCACGTTCCAAGTGGCCCCATTCGGCAGCGGATATCACGCTTTGTTAGGGCGAGAGGCATTCACAATCTTCCAAGCTATACCCCACTACGGGTACATGAAGCTCAAAATGCCCGGACCCAATGGGATAATCACTCTTGCCAGTGATCCAGATACAACACTCCACGCTGAAAATAAGACAGCCGCACTGGCCCTGGAGGCATTGTCCGAAGCCCTAGCGGCAGAGGAACTAACCACGCTGCGCTCCACGGTGGATAGGGACGATGTGATACTCGATAAGAGGTCCAAGTCCACCTCTTTTAAACCAGCAGACGAAATAGTCAAATTTCAGGTCCATCCAACAGACTCCACAAAGACGGCCTCCATTTGGGCACAATTAAGTCCTGATGTCGAAGCCACACTACGAGAATTCCTTCGGGAAAATTGGGAAATTTTTGCCTGGCACCCTTCAGACATGCCAGGAATCCCACGCAGGCTGGCAGAGCACAGCCTAAACATCCTAAAAGGATTCAAGCCGGTCAAACAAGCTCTTCGGCGATTTTCCAAACCCAAAAGACAGGCAATGGGAGAAGAGCTAGCCAAACTCTTAGAAGCCGGATTCATCAGAGATATAAAGCATCCGGACTGGCTAGCCAATCTAGTAATGGTACCAAAAAAGGACAAATCCTGGCGCCTCTGCGTCGATTTTAAAGACCTTAACAAGGCCTGTCCAAAGGACCCTTTCCCCCTCCCTCGCATCGACCAAATCATCGATGCTACCGCAGGGCACGATTCATTGTGCTTCCTCGACGCATACTCCGGATACCATCAAATCAAGATGGCGGAGAAAGACCAGGCCGCAACGGCATTCATTACTCCATATGGGACATTCTGCTTCAACACAATGCCCTTCGGACTCAAAAACGCCGGCGCAACATATCAGCGCATGATTCAAACATGTCTGGCTACCCAGATAGGCAAAATAGTAGAGGCATACGTAGACGATGTGGTCGTCAAGACCAAACACGTCGAAACTCTAGTGGAAGACTTGAGGGTGACATTCGACAACCTCCGAGCATATGACATTATGCTCAATCCGGAAAAATGCGTCTTCGGCGTACCAGCCAGAAAGCTCTTGGGCTTCATCGTATCTGGTAGAGGAATTGAAGCAAACCCGGCCAAAATCCAAGCTCTGTCACAATTGGATATTCCAAAAGACCTCAAGCAAATACAAAAACTAACCGGATGCGTAGCGGCCTTAAGTCGCTTCATCTCCCGTTTGGGAGAAAAGGCTCTGCCCCTCTACCGCCTCCTCCGGCGCACCGAACATTTCGAATGGACGGATGCTGCCACGGCCGGACTCGAAGAAATAAAGGCCATACTGGCAACAAATCCGGTCCTGGCCGCGCCCAACCTGGGCGAATCTATGTTATTATATATCGCAGCAACACATCAAGTTGTCAGCGCGGTACTTGTCGTCGAGTGAGAGACAGAAGGGCACATATTCCCTCTTCAAAAACCAGTGTACTACGTATCCACTGTTCTAACTCCATGCAAGTCCCGGTACCCACATTATCAAAAGATAGCATATGCGGTGTTCATGGCATCCCGGAAGCTGCGACACTACTTTCAAGAGTGTTCCATAATGGTGGCCTCCGAAGTACCTCTCAACGATATTATAAACAATCGCGATGCAACGGGCAGGATTGCAAAATGGGCTATTGAGCTCTTACCATTTGACATAACCTATAAAACACGGCGAGCTATAAAGTCGCAGGTTCTGGCCGACTTCGTCGTCGAATGGACCGAAGCCGAACTCCCTAAAGAGTACGGCGCATGCTCCAATTGGGTCATGCATTTCGACCGATCCAGAATGTTGGCTGGCTTGGGGGCTAGTGTCGTCCTGACGTCCCCAACTGGAGACACAATCCAATACGTACTTCAAATACTGTACATGGACTCCAATAATGCAGCCGAATACGAGGCCCTTCTACATGGCCTCCGGATGGCAATATCCATGGGCATTCAACGCCTAGAGGTGCGCGGGGATTCAAACCTCGCAATATCCCAAGTAAACAGAGACTTTCATGCCAAAGATCCAAAAATGGCAGCTTACCGCAACGCCGTCCTAAAAATGTCAGCTCGGTTCGAAGGACTCGAATTCCACCATGTAGCCCGGGATAATAACCAGGCAGCAGACGTGTTAGCACGCATCGGCGCGAAACAAGACGCCGTCCCTCCAAACATCTTCCTGTAATGGCTCTTCAAGCCATCCGTGTTATGGGAAGAGGAGTCCGGAAATAACAATCCGGAGCCAGCTGCATCACCGAACTCAGACCATTCTGACACAATCGGCGGCTCAGCCAACGAAATAACACCTTCAGCTCACGAAATAATGGCAGTAATTGCCCCGTGGACAGAACCATTCCTAGCCTACTTAATTCGGCAGGAACTTCCCGAAGACCAAAATGAGGCCCGCTGCATAGTTCGGCGATCTAAAGCCTACAAGGTCCATGAGGGAGAACTTTATAAGAAAAGCACAACCGGAGTCCTTCAAAGGTGTATCTTCGAAGAAGAGGGGCGGAATCTCCTGGCTGAAATTCACGCCGGACTCGGCAGGCACCACGCTGCAGCCCGGGCGCTCGTAGGAAAGGCCTTCCGTACAACATTTTATTGGCCGACAGCCCGGGCAGATGCTCAGGACTTAGTCCAACGATGCATCGGTTGCCAGCTCTTTGCTAATCAGAGCCACATGCCACCCACCGCCCTCAAAACTATACCCATTACCTGGCCGTTCACGATCTGGGGGCTTGACATGGTTGGACCCCTTAAAGGGGGAACCTACAAGCACATATACTTATTGGTCATGGTGGACAAATTCACCAAATGGATTGAGGCCAAGCCGGTTAAAACGGCAGAATCCGGACCGGTGATAGACTTCCTATCCGGGGTAGTACACCGTTTTGGCGTCCCCCACAGCATCATCACTGATAACGGCACGAACTTCACTGCCGACGAGGTTAAACTCTGGTGCAAAAACATGGGCATCAAGCCTGATTACGCTTCAGTCTATCACCCCCAAACTAACGGTCAAGTCGAGCGAGCAAATGGTCTAATCATGAGCGGCATCAAACCCAGACTAGTGCGGTCCCTCAAGGAATCTAACACGCACTGGGTAGAGGAGCTCGACTCCGTACTCTGGGGGCTGCGGACCACGCCAAACCGAACTACTGGATTCACACCATTTTTCATGGTGTATGGCGCAGAGGCAGTTCTGCCTTGCGATATAATTCATGACTCACCTCGTGTGCGCATGTACGAAGAAAGAGAAGCCCGGTTGGATCGGCAGGACAGTTTGGATGCCTTAGAGGAGGAGCGGGACGTGGCAAAGGCTCGTTCCGCATTCTATCAGCAGCAGGCTCGAAGATATCAAAGCAGAGAAGTACGGGCCAAAACTTACAATGTCGGCGAACTCGTTCTACGCCTGCCGGACAAGAAAAAGGACAAACTTAAGCCCAAGTGGGAAGGTCCCTTCATCATCGACCAAGTCCTGACCGGCGGAGCATACCGTCTACGTAGAACATCTGACAACCGACTCGAGCCGAACCCATGGAACGCAGCCCGTCTTCGAAGATTCTACGCCTAAACACCGGACTCAGAGTTCGTCTCACTCCCCCGTCCACCTTTTTATATTTTTTACTGTCTCTTGTCCCCCTCCTTCTTCCCACTTTTTTTTCAATACCTTTTATAGGCTGATTTGCGCTTTGTTCGCACACACTTCATGTGCTCCTAGCACTCATTATACCTGGGGGCTGCTTTACCAGAAGCTTATTAATATGGGCTTCACGCCCAATACATGTGTCATACTTCCGCATGTACCTTTTATTCACCATTATATGCATCGATATGACTTAAGTTTTGGCCAAGCTGGGTTGCCTGGCTCCTGTTCTTACCCCTACGTTCCTGATTGTTCGGCTAGGAGGTAAAGGGAGCACCTCTACGATTGTTACTGCCGGGTCAGCCGGATGTGTACCTCAGACTGGGTGAAGCCGAAAGCTAGCGTTCTTAAGAGAATATTCGGTCGGTGACTTGAAAGATGATTTATTACTTACTTATTTTTAAGCCCCCAGATGCTTTTTCTGCTATTTTCGCAGTCCGGCATTGCACCTTAGGGCATGCCTCCCAGGGAAAGGAACCCTTAACGGAACTATTCTCCCTGGAATATGTTTCTTACTAACCATGTAATATAACATAACTAATTGGGCACTTGTCTGATAAAGCAATTATGACCCCGACACCTTGTCTCCATGCATGCCCCGGTTCTTTTATAACTGTAAGGGTATTCGGACACACTCCGGACTATTGGGTCCCGAGGTTGAAGCGAAACGGTCCGCAAAGACAAACGATCTACAATCCGACTAGAAGGCATCTTACATGTCATTTCAAATTACATCGTCAAACCGACTGATTGTACTCCTCAATCCCATCTAATAGGCTGTCTAATTTACAGTCCTATTGGGAATATTTCGTGGCCAGTTCTACTTGGCCATACATCAAGCTCACAGGGATCTCCTTCCCATCATGCCCCGCAGGTCCGACCTCGGCCATGTGGTTTGGGTCAGCCTTTGGGTAGCGCGTCTTCACCATGGCCCAGGCCTCCCTGGCGCCCTGACGGCAGGCCGGTATCTGCCACAAACGGAGGCGTCGCCGTGCTCCCTGGAGCTTCTCAGCAAGCTCACCAAGGACCTCGGGTAGGGAGACGGATGGCCATAAAGCCTGAACGACGCCACTCATCGCCTGCCGAACACGTTCGAACAATTGCGCCAGCTCGGGAAGTTGGTCACCTGTTGACACAGGCATTTCCTCCGCATGGCAACCTGTGAGCACACCTAAAGACATATTTCTGTCAAATGACTCCCTCGCCGAATTCTTCTTTTCAAAGGAATTTGCTCAGGCACTTACTATAAATGCCGCGACAAAGTCGCTGATTCTCCTTCAAGGAGCCAGACAGCTGGGCCCGAACACCTTTCAGCTCTTCTCCTAGCTGGGTGTGGGCATCTTGGATCTTGTTTCTCTCCTGCTGCACGTTCATAAGCACCCTCTCGCCAGCCTTTAGCTGACGCAGTAGCTGTTGCTTGTCCGGATCTAGTCCGGCGCCCTCTGCAATATTATTGTCAGCTTCACGCTGCACTTTGTTAATTAATTATCTTTTCAAAGTACATCTTACCAGCGGGGGTCTCTGTGGCTCCCCCTGTGGCGGCCAGTGCGGCCTCAAGTTGGGCCTTGCACTCTTGGAGCTCCTGGGACAGATGGGTATTCTTCTCCGTAAGATCCTGCATAAAAATTGATCCTTAAATCAGTTATTTTAACCATTTTAAGTCTCGGGGGCTACTGGCATATATAACTATTAAAATTACTTACACGTATGTCTTTCACATACTGCTCCATGGCTCTGGTTAACCCATCTTGAGCGGCACGGAGGTGCGCGTTTCCCGCATCAAAGGCATTTAACGCCTCCGGGGAGAAACACGCGTCACGAAGAACTGTCCGGCGACGCCTGTGATTCATGGCGCTCTCCACCTCAGACCGGGTGGCGGACAGCCTGTCGGCATCCTCCGTCGGAGGAGCGTCCGACTCATACCTTGTATTCGCCTCCCCTTCCGGGCCATGCGTTGGAGCATGGCTGGCGGAGGCTTGATTGGCAACCTCTCCGGACACTGTCTGGCGAGCGCTCTTTCTGGAAAAGTTGTGAGCATGAATATACCTCCTGGGAATCCTTCCCTTAAAAAATAGCAGTGCTCCATACCGTTTCGGCGACGTTTCAGTTCGCGTCGCACTCCTCTTCCGCCTGCTGGGCCGGACTGACCCTTGTTGGCCGGTCGCCGCGGGCTCGACTTCCTGCCATAAAGGCGCTTCCTGTCGAACACCATTGGTGCACGGTGGTCAGAACTAAGCATTAAAGAAGTAACGGCGCCAGGACTTCGGTCGTACTCACCGGGGAAGCCTGACACAAACCGGGGTAGTCAGCCATAATGGCGACTAAAGCATTATCTATGCTGAGCTGGTGATACACCCCGTCGATCATCCACCGCTAAGTCCGGATCCTCTTCGGAGGCCGGATCAAGGGACCTTTCTGGGTCTTCGGGTTGTGGGGCTGGGCTTTTTATGCCATCCACATCCCGACGCAGTTCCTGTGTCAAAATCATACAATAAGACAATTGCCTTTAAAGGCACGGTTCAGATATGCATGTGACCGCTTACCCAGCTCCGAGGGTTGTTCATGGAAAATCCGTTCAGAGGATTCGTGCGGAGGAAGTCCTCCTTCTCCCCCTTGTACAAGCCGGACATGATCTTCACCAGATCGTCGGCCGAGCCAGGTCCCTTGCGGCCGTGACGGGTGGCGTCGTCGTCTCCGTTGAAGTCCCACATCGGGTGGCCCCTATATTGGAGCGGCTGCACCCCACGCATAATGCATGTGGCCATGACTCCGATCATGGTTAATCCGGAATGGGCTAGTAGCCGTATCCGGCCCATCAAGTAATGGACGCTACTATCATCTTCTCATCGAGGGCTCCGTGGGCGCCAACTTAGGCGTTTCTTCAGGGGAGCGTTGCTGAACTCCGGAAGGCCGATCTGGACTGGATCCGCCAGTGAAGCGTCCTCCATATAAAACCACTCCGAAGGCCAATCTTCGGACGTCTTCTTCGTGGTCCCGGACAGGTATCTGGTCCCGGCGATGCGCCATATTTCGGCTCCGCCCACTTGATATATCGACCCCTCGTGAGAGCGGGGTACGAGGCAAAACAGCCTCTTCCACAGCGCAAAATGGGGCTCAATGCCCAAGAACATCTCACACAGAGCTACGAAGCCCGCGATGTGCAAAATGGAGGCAGGTGTAAGGTGATGAAGCTGGAGTCCGTAGAACTCCAGGAGCCCCCGGAGAAACGGATGTATAGGAAATCCGAGTCCCCTTATTAAGTAGGAGACGAAGCACACCCGCTCTCCTTTGGAGGGATTGGGGGCGCTCTCCGCCTGCTTCCCACCTTTGTAGGTGGCCAGTCCGGCTCGAACCGGAACCATGAAGGCCGGGGGAAGATATCCCTCTGCTTGGAGCGTCACTAACTTGCTGTGCGGGACTGAGCATCTCCTCCAATCTCCTGGCTTAGGGCTGGGAGCGCGAGAAGAGGAGCCGCGTCGACTGTCCATGTTGGAATGGGTTCGGTGTCAGATGCGCCTCGATGAGTGCTTGCGGAAGGAGGATGATGTGATTTGGATCTGGATCCTCGCCTCTCTTATAGGCAGCTTATTAGCGCAGCTAGGGGGTAAAACATAAAAATACCCTGGCTTTTCGCATTCATGCGACGCGTGGAAGAAGACCATTATTGGACGCGGAAGCCAAGGAGCGCAGCATTTATGAAGCAACCGGACACTATCCGGCAAACACATGGAGCATGGAGAAGAACCCGCCTTGCAAACGCAGAAGACAACATACGCGCCGAATTCGTCGTTATTGAAGCCTGGTTCGGGGGCTACTAAGGGAGTCCCAGACTAGGGGGTGTCCGGATAGCCGAACTATCATCATCGGCCGGACTCCAAGACTATGAAGATACAAGATTGAAGACTTCGTCCCGTGTCCGGATGGGACTTTCCTTGGCGTGGAAGGCAAGCTTGGCGATACGGATATATAGATCTCCTACCTTTGTAACCGACTCTGTGTAACCCTAGCCCTCTCCGGTTTCTATATAAACCGGATGGCTTTAGTCCATAGGACGAACAACAATCATACCATAGGCTAGCTTCTAGGGTTTAGCCTCCTTGATCTCGTGGTAGATCTACTCTTGTAACCCACATCATCAATATTAATCAAGCAGGACGTAGGGTTTTACCTCCATCAAGAGGGCCCGAACCTGGGTAAAAACATCGTGTACCTCGTCTCCTGTTACCATCCGCCTAGACGCACAGTTCGGGATCCCCTACCCGAGATCCGCCGGTTTTGACACCGACAGAGGGGCTGGAGAATCCTTCTATGGCCCTCCTCAGTTCCTGCACAGAAATATCAAGGTAAATAATCTTGATGAAGGACGCCAGAATGAATGAAGCAGGGGAAAGAGTGACGACTTACCCAGCTTGGGGGTTGTACATAGAAAACCCATCCCGCGGTTTAATATGAAGGAATTCTTCTTCTTCTCCTTTATACAAATCGGACAATATCCTCGCCAGAGCGGTGGCGGAGTCCGGACACTTACGACCACAGCGGGTGGCATCATCTTCCCCATTGTAGTGGCACATGGTGTAACACCCCAAAAATTTAACCATATTTTGATTATCAAATTTTGACAGGAGTTTAAATTTTTTGCTTTCTCGATTCTTTTTTATTTCAGAACCCCCTTTAAGAAAATATTATGGAGTTTTTACCTCAAGTGGAAACTTTCCAAAAATATTATTGGACTTGTATACTCTCTCAATAAAACCATTCTTTATTAGTGGACTTATTTTCATAATTGTTTTTCCTGAGCTTTATTTCTCTAAATTGGTTTTTCATAAGTTTTAGGGTTCCATTTGCACTGCAACCCTTTGATAAATTTATTTAAAAATCCCACCAAAATTTGGGGATGACATATGATGTCCCTAAATCACTTTTATGCAAAAATATCCTTTGGTCATTTTGAGATTTTCAGCTTTACCCCTAGTTTTCAAATCTGGTCAAATTTCACTTTTGTACTACAACCTATTTAGATATTGAAAGTGCGTTATGTCGACTAGAGGGGGGTGAATAGGCGATTTTTATGAATTCTTCACTGAGGAATTTGCCGGTGAGGAAATTCCTTAGCGAAGAACTATTAGCAGCGGAATAAGTACTCAGAAGTAAGCATAGCAGAATACACGCATGGTCATCATGATGAAATGAAGACTAGCACAGAGTACAGAAAGCGTAATCACAGGATCACACAAGATGAAGACAAACAGACTGAAGAAATTGAAGTGAGGAAATTGAGAAAGTCTTCAGTCAAAGTCTTCAAACATAGATATGAACAAACACTCAACACAGTAATGAGGAAATGAAAGAGTTGAGGAAATAGAACCAGTTAGGTTGGTGAAGACAATGATTTGCTAGACCAGTTCCAACTGCTGTCTCAGTTGTACGTCTGGTTGGAGCGGCTGAGTATTTAAACTCGAGGACACGCAGTCTCGGACACCCAGTCGCTGAGCACGCAGCTCAGGACACCCAGTCCTCACCGTATTCTCCTTGAACTAAGATCACACAGATCTCGTCCAATCACTCGTGGTAAGTCTTCAGGTGACTTCCAAACCTTCACAGACTTGGTCACTCGGCGATCCACAATTCCTCTTGGATGCTCTAGACCTTGACGCCTAACCGTCTGGAAGAAGCACAGTCTTCAAAGGTAACAAGCGTCGGATCCACGCGGGATCAATTTCTTCAGTGATGCTCAATCACTTTGGGGTTTGTAGGTGTTTGGGTTTGGGATTTTCCTCACTTGATGATTTTCGCTCAAAGTCCTCGGAGGATGGGTTGCTCTCAAATGACAAGTGTCAAGTTCTCTCGGAGCAGCCAACCAGCTAGTAGTTGAGGGGGCGGCTATTTATAGCCTAGGGAGCAGCCCGACATGATAAGACATAAATGCCCCTCAATGATATGACCGTTAGGTGGATAAGATATTTTGGGACAGCTAGCGCGCAGCACAGCAACGGTCGGAAATTTGACTCTCAAATTCCTCAAGGCTATCATGTTCCTCACTGTGTAGGTAATTCGCACTGGCGAATTCCTAACTCCGCAGTCAGAACAAATTCATCAGCGACCAGAAGAACTTCGTCTCTGTCACTGAAGAAAGTGACTGAACTGTATGAGATTTCCAAAGGCTTCACTCGAAGGGATTGGTAGGTGTAGGATTTTGAGTTGAGCATCACATGGAAATTTTTCCTTAGTATTTCCTCGACCCCCTTTAACAGTACGGTGTTTCCTATGACTCAAGAAAGAGAAAATGAAACTACGAAAACAAAAGTCTTCACGCTTCATGATCCATAAATGAATACCAAGTCTTCAAGGTCACACCAATTTCTTCACTTTCAAAGTCTTCAGAAAGTCTTGAGTTGAAGAACTTCATTTTTAGGGGTCGACTTTCTCTGTAAATATCAAACTCCTCATAGACTTATAGACCTGTGTACACTCACAAACGCATTAGTCCCTTAACCTATAAGTCTTCAATACACCAAAATCACTAAGGGGCACTAGATGCACTTACAATCTCCCCCTTTTTGGTGATTGATGACAACATAGGTTAAGTTTTCAATGGGGATAAACATATGAAGTGTATACACTGATATTGAGGAAATTGATTGCAAGATAAAGAAGAACTCCCCCTGAAGATGTGCATAGTGAGGAATTTGCTTTTGAGGCAATGCACATTTGAAGAGTTGAATCATGGAGATCTCCCCCTATATCTTGTAATTCATACACGCATTTGATATATAATATGAAGAATTTGAAATGCATGATGAAATATGGTGCCTGATGAGATTCAGCATGCGTGCAATGTCATTAATCGAGGAATAAGCATGCAGAGCATAATGCAACAAAAGTATCAGTGCACCATCGGGTTTAAGATTACAACTCGATCCAAATAAAAGTTTCAGAAGAACGAGAGTTGTAACTTAAAAAATGCCCCTTAATATAGACCCGCGTGAAGACTAACTCAGATTTCTCCCCCTTTGTCATCAAATGACCAAAAGGATTGAAACTGAGGACTAACGCCCCTGAAGAATTTCAAGTTGATGGAGGAGCGCCAGCGTTGTCGGGGTTGTTTGTTGGAGCAGGGCCTGCCGCAGTGTCATCCAAATCTTCATACTCATCAGTGTCACGCGATGAAGAATAAGAGCTGGCCACCAAGGAAGGGACTTTGACCTTCTTGAATTTCTTCGGTGGAGGTGCAGACCAGTCAAATTCTTCCTTGAGACCCATATTCTTTAGATCTGCAGCGCTGTAGACATGAGAGAGAACAGCCCAGGTGCGGTTGAGGGTTTCATGGAGGTAGTAGTGGTTCTTCTTCACTGCATTGTGTGTGGAGGTCATGTTGTGAAGAATTGAACCAAACTGACGCTTGACCCATTTATGATTGCGATCAACCTTCTGATGAAGACTAAGGAGTAACTCACGATCAGTCGTCACCCTGGGTGCTGTGGCTTGAGGATTTTGCTTGGCTGAGGTATTGGCGGCAGAGTCATGGGTGGCAGAATCGTCATTGGTAGAGTAAGATGCAGCCTTGCGAAATTGACCATCCAATGGACGAATGCCTTCATCGATCACAGCAGCGGCCTTGCCTTTATCATCAGCTGATGAAACTGTCTGTTTGAGGACTTCAATGGGAGGCAAGTAGCTACCGTGGTTCAGAGTGTCAGCTTTGTAATTCAGTGAAGATCTTGTCTTGATGAATCTCATAATCCAAGGAGCATAGGGCTTCAGCTTGAATGGTGACATAGCAATATTGGCCAGAGTCCTCATGAAGAAATCATGGAAGTTTATGGGAACGCCATGAATGATGTTGAAAAGCATATTCTTCATGATGCAAACGACTTCTTCATCATTTGAGTCGTGGCCTTTGATAGGACTCATTGTCTTCGTCAGGATTCGATAGACAGTCCGAGGCACATACAATAATTCCTTGACGAGGAATTTGGTTCTTGGGGCCTGCCTTGGCTTCAAAGGCTTCATCAGCACTTGCATATAATGATTTGAAAGTTCTGGTTCGTTGTAGACACAACGAGCATCATCAACTGGAGGACTGAGTGGTAGAGCACGAAGCAATTCACTTGCTGGTGCCTTGTAGTGAGTATTTTCAGACATCCAGTCTAATACCCATGTGTTCACGTCTTCAATGTTTCTGGTGATGTGCAGGGTTGCATAAAATTGAAGAATGAGTTCTTCATTCCAGTCACAGATATCAATGCAGAAATTCAGAAGTCCTGCGTCGTGAAGAACACTGAGGACTGGCTTAAAGCCGGGCAGAGACTCCATGTCCACATGAGGAATATGTGCATGATCGAAGACTTTGTCTTTGTTAAAGAGCACTGAGGAATAGAAATTGGCTTGGCTGGCAGTCCTGAAACGCCTTTTCCGTATGCGAGCAGAGTCATATGGATTATAGTCAATGAAGAATATGTGCTCGGCAAAGAAATCTTCAGCCATAAACTTCTGTTTGCTTGAGAACGGATTCTTTTGCTTTGGCAGAGGGATGTCAGTGAGTTGCATCACCACCTCAGGAATCGTGAGCTCAGGTTCTTCAGGCTGAGGAATTTCTTGTTCCTCAGCAGGTGCAGTCTGAGGATCAGCAGCAGCAGGTTCATCAGCGCTAGTGGCTGGAATTTCTTCGTGCACAGAGAGAGTGGGTTGAGTTTCTTCAGAGCCCATTTGAACTATTGGTGCAGGGGACTGAGGAATCTATTGGAGCGGGGTGAAGAGAGGAGTATTGGGATGCTGACTTTCCCAAAAGTCATCATTCATCACAGGTGTGGTGCATCCTATATCCACATCTTCATCTTCAATTTCCTCAACACCAGCCTCTTCAGCTATGAACTGAGGCATAGGTGAGGAAATGGCTGGCGTTGAGGGGATTTCGTCCACCTCAATTTCTTCATCAATCTGCTCTGACGAAGCAGCAGAATGATGTTCTTCATCAGATCCGATGGGGATCCCATAGTCTTCTCCAAAAGGAACAAGGTCCTTTGACAGCATGGAGGAAATTGGAATAGCATCAATTGGATTTTCAAGTGAGCTGGTCATTGGCTTCATTTTCTTCGCAGCCGAAGAATTTGACACAGCTGATGCCTTCCTTTTCTTTACTGCAGCTCGCTCTACAGCCTTGGTCTTCTTCACATCAAATGCACATGGAAGAATTGGAGTTGGTGTAGGTGCAGATGGAGCTGAGGAATCCGTTGGATTTTCTTCAGGCGCAACTGATGCAGTTATCCTGACTTCTTTAGTTTCTTCAGGCGCACCACTAGTGGATGCTCTGGCAATTTCTTCAGCGGCTGGAATGGGATCATCAGCCCTGGAACTAGCATTTTCTTCAGCAGCCTGAACTTCATCAGCGGTGCTGGCATGTTCTTCAGTCGGCTGAGCTGAGGCTTCAGCCTGAGGAGTTTCATGTTGCGTTGAGGCTGCAACATTTGTGAATTTCTTCGTTAGGTTGACGAATCTGACCTTGGCCCCTTGCCAATCAGCATAATAAGCATTGAAGTTTTTGCTGAGGTCTTGAATTTCAGTCTGGACCTTGAGAAGTTCTTCAGGTGTCATTTTGACAACGTTTTTCTTCAGGAACTTCTCCTTTCTGTATTGAGCTTTCTTTATCTCTCTTGCCTTTTCAAACTTCCATTTCTCTTCAGTGATGAAATGGGTCAACATATGACTTTGTCCAGGAGTCAGATGAAAATCAGGCATGGGGGTGTTTGGATCCTTGTGCCAGAGATCAATATAATTGAGGATTTTCCTCAGATCCAACAGTAGTGGCACAGATGTGCCTTTGGCTCTAGCGGCCTTTACCTGTCTGTCTCTGATGATTTCTGTGAGTTCATCATTAGAAGCTTCATCATCAGATGGCACATGGAATGTGACCTGTTTCTTCTTTGGACTTGGCCGAGGACCTCGTCCAGCTGTTGCTTTGGTCTTCAGCAGAGTCGGGCCAGATGATGAAATTGGTGCAGCTGAGGAACTTGCTGAGACACCAGAGGCAATCGAGAAACCAGTAGTCCTTTGACATGTAGTTAGATGCACAGGTGCTGAGGACTTTGTCGGAACTGCTGAGGATTTGGGTGGAGCAGGAGCAGTGTGAGGAATTTGCCGTGAGGGCGCTGCTGAGGAACTTGGCCGTGAGGGCGCTGATGATGAAGCACTTGGCTTACGAGCAGGCTTCTTTGGCATGGATTTCCTCGGTTGGACCGAGGCCTCAATAGCAGTAGCAGTGGCAGAATCCTCATTGAATTTCTTCACTGCCTCCTTGGCTTGTCTTGCCAATTTGGCTTGGCGCTTAGCCCATTCTTCAGGAAAGTCCTCACCACGTTTGATGCTTGCGGGATCAGCTACTTGGCCAGGTGCCAATGGAGCTCTTGGGCACGGAGGATTGAGGGTGAATTTCTTCATGTACTTTGGAGTTACATATCTGTATTCCCTCCATTCCCTTGCCCATCTCCGTTCAATCTTCTGAATGCGCACCTTGCGCTGATTTTTGTTTTCTTTGCCATATTTTGCTTCATCAGGTGTGCAATAGTCAGCATAAATTTCCTCAGGGATCTCAAACGCTGTCATAACCTCGGGTTTCTTTCCTCCCTTCTGTGGCTTCTTACCGTCTGCCATATTCTTCAGTTGAGGAATTTGAACAATTGAGTTCTCTGAAGAAGTATGCAGTTTTTCTTCGAGGAACGCTGCAAATGAGTTAAGTTGATGAGAACCTAGTGATTCAGCAGCAGACATGAGTACCTGTGAACAGAGTACAGGTGCGAGGAATTTGGAGAGGTCATATGCGTTCTGAGAAGGTTTTTCGAAAAGAACAAGTTTTGAGAAATTTGACCAGATAAGCCTTGAAGAATTTCACTAAGCGATCTTTGTCTTAGGTTCCAGAGTTGTATAGATCGAGGATCCACACAATTGAGGAATCTCGAGGAAAATCATTGCTTAGAGAAACGAATCAAGAGCATAGTTTGTTTGAGGTGTTCATATATGTGAAGATTTGAAGAATAAACACCTTTGAAGATTTTCAGGAAAGCTTGAGAATCAAAGCGAGTAATAAAGGTAACTTTTAATTACCCGAAATGAAGAACACGACGAACTGAGAAGAACAGATGGGAAGTTTGTCAGGTTAGATCTTCCTTGCCCTAACTCGGCGGAGGAAGACAGCTACGGCGGCGGCGGAGTGAAGATTTCCGCGGTCGGCGTGAGTACGGCGACGACGAGGTCGAGGCAGCGAAGCTCTTCCTCACCGGCGATGATGGAGTAGCGGTGACGCTAGGGTTTGAGTAGCTCGAGCGGGAGAGAGATGGTTGAGCGGAGTAAATGAAGTGAGGAAGGGGGGAGGGGTATTTATAGACACATTGAAAAACTGTTCGTCCGAAGATTTAGGATGAACGTGCCCCTGCCCTTTCTCCTTCACGCGACATGTGTCACCCACGTACTGTGTAGTGGAGATCGTGTACGATCATGGGTGAATAGAATAATGCATCGTGGGATGCGGAACAGTTTGAGCAGTAAAATCGAAAATTTGGGTAAGATTTGTTTTAATGTTTCGTTCACAATTTCTTCAGCTGACAAGGACACAGTGAAGATTTTGAATGAGTTTCAAATAGAACGCACATGAAGAATTTGTGAATAGATTGGGTTGAGTACAGCATAGAGGGGAAAGGGTCCGATCACATTCACTTAGCAGAAAAAGCAACTTGAAGAAATAGCTATAAGTGAATGTTGTAGAAGACATAAACTCATATATATATATATATACCCAATGAAGAAAAACGAAGGGAATAGTGAAGATTTTGCAAAGTTGAAGAATTTGAAAAACTGAAGAATTTCAAAACTGAGGAAAAACTCAAATTGAAGATTTTCAACTTTTTGTGGTGGCGTGACCCACCGTATAAGAATGACGATTTCAGACACCGCGTACAATTGTCGTAGGGTTCTGGGAATCAAATTCTTCATTAATTTCTTCACACTTAGAGTGTTATTCTTCATTGATTGAAGAAAAATGTTTCTTCATGTGTTGCACATCTAAGTCATCAATTTTGCATAAGTGTTAGGATGTGTGTCCTTTTCAAAGAACATTCGAAGATTCTAAGATATTTAGCTCACACCGCAACTTGCTAAATCTCTTCTCATCCAAGGGCATAGTGAAGATATCAGCTAGCTGTTCTTCAGTCTTCACGTGCTCGATAGAGATGTCGCCCTTCAACACATGATCACAAAGAAAATGATGACGAATTTGAATGTGCTTTGTCTTCGAGTGCTGAACTGGGTTGTGAGCAATCTTGATGGCACTCTCATTGTCGCAGAGGAGAGGCACATTCTTCACGTTGACGCCATAGTCCTTGAGCATTTGCTTCATCCAAAGTAGTTGAGCACCGCAAGAGCCAGCAGCAATGTATTCAGCTTCCGCAGTAGATTGTGATACACAGTTCTGTTTCTTCGAGGACCAACAGACCAAAGATCGTCCAAGGAAATGACAAGTGCCAGAGGTTGACTTGCGGTCCACATGATCACCAGCATAGTCAGAGTCAGAATATCCAATGATATCAAAGACAGAGCCCTTGGGGTACCATAATCCTAGTGTTGGTGTGTGAGCTAGATATCGAAGAATATGCTTCACAGCCTTATGGTGTGATTCCTTCGGTGCGGCTTGAAATCGGGCACACATGCAAACACTAAGCATTATAACTGGCCTAGATGCACATAAGTACAATAAAGAACCAATCATGGAGCGGTATACCTTGTGATCAAAGTCAATACCATTTTCATCGGTGCATAGATGGCCTTTTGTGGGCATAGGAATTTTGACGCCTTTGCAATCTTGCATGCCGAATTTTCTCAGTACATCTTTGAGGTATTTCTCCTGAGATATGAATATGCCATTGTGCTGTTGACGAATTTGAAGACCTAAGAAGAATTTCAACTCTCCCATCATAGACATTTGATATTCTTCACTCATCATATAGGCAAATTCATCACTATAACGTTGGTCAGTATAGCTAAAGATAATATCATCAACATATATTTGGCACACAAACAGTTCACCATCATAAGATTTAGTAAAGAGAGTAGGGTCGAGTGAACCGGGTGTGAAGCCATTCTTCACGAAGAATTCCTTCAATGTATCATACCACGCCCGAGGGGCTTGCTTGAGGCCATAGAGGGCCTTATTAAGTCTGAAGACTTTGTCAGGATTCTTTGGATCCTCAAAACCTGGGGGTTGAGCAACATATACTTCTTCCTCAAGCTTACCATTGAGGAATGCACTTTTCACATCCATTTGATATAACATGATATCATGATGATTAGCATAAGCAAGCAATATGCGAATAGCCTCAAGTCTAGCAACAGGTGCAGAAGTTTCATCGAAATCAATTCCTTCAACCTGTGTGTAGCCTTGAGCTACTAGTCGTGCCTTATTCCTTACCACAAGGCCATTTTCATCTTGCTTGTTGCGATAGATCCACTTTGTGCCAATGATATTATGCTTGTGAGGATCTGGACGTTTGACCAGTTCCCAGACATTGTTGAGCTCGAACTGATGTAATTCTTCTTGCATAGCCTGAATCCACTCCGGCTCCAAAAATGCTTCATCTACCTTAGTGGTCTCTGTGATAGAGACAAAAGCATAGTGCCCACAAAAGTTAGATAAATGTGAAGCTTTTGAGCGTGTGAGAGGACCTGGCGCTTCAATGTCATCGATGATCTTGTCAACTTGTACTTCTTTTGCAACGCGAGGATGAGCTGGTTGACGTCGAGGTATTTGATCATTTTCCTCAGCACCATTGTCTTCATCATTATCTTCAGGTGCGTCAGCTCGATGTTCTTTGCGAACTGGAATGAATTCTTCAGCAAGTTCTTCAGTAGGAATGACATCCTCAGTTGCCTTGAACTTGATAGAATCCTCAGGTGCTGGTTCATCTAACACAGAAGGTAGGTGCTCTCTTTGCGAGCCATTAGTTTCATCGAACTGCACATCTACAGTTTCAACAATCTTGTGAAGAGCGATGTTGAAGACTCTGTAGGTGTGCGAGTCCTTTCCGTAACCAAGCATAAAACCTTCATGTGCTTTCGGTGCAAATTTAGAATTGTGGTGAGGATCTCTAATCCAACATTTAGCACCGAAGACTTTGAAATAACTCACATTGGGTTTCTTGTCAGTGAGGAGTTCATAGGCCGTCTTCTTGAAGAATTTGTGAAGATATACTCTGTTGATGATGTGGCACGCAGTATCAATTGCATCAATCCAAAAACGATGAGGCATTTTGTATTCATCAAGCATAGTGCGAGCCATCTCAACAAGAGTTCTGTTCTTGCGCTCCACGACGCCATTTTGCTGAGGAGTATAAGGAGCAGATAACTCATGAGTAATACCAAGTTCATCAAGATAGTCATCAAGACCGGAATTCTTGAACTCAGTTCCATTGTCACTTCTGATGTGCTTGATCTTCACACCAAAGTTGGTTGAAACCCTCAAGGAAAATCGTTTGAAGACTTCCTGCACTTCGTGTTTGTAAGTAACAATGTGTACCCATGTGTATCGAGAGTAATCATCAACAATGACAAAACCATATAGAGATGCAGCATTAGAGAATGCTGAGTAATGATTTGGTCCGAAGAGGTCCATGTGAAGCAATTCGAATGGACGAGTAGTGGTCATGATAGTCTTCGCTGGATACTTGGCCTTGGTCATTTTTCCAGCTTCACAGGCTCTGCATAAGTGATCCTTGAGGAATTTGACATTCTCAATGCTAATTACATGCTTCTTCTTCGCAAGCATGTGCAAATTCCTCATGCCTGCGTGACCAAGTCGTCGATGCCATAGCCAGCCTTCTGAAGCTTTTGCAAGTAGACACATGGTTGGTTGTGGTCCTGTAGAGAAATCAACAATATACAAATCTCCTCTCCTAAAACCTTCGAAGACTTTGGAATTGTCAGCTTCCATAATCACAACACAGCGATACTTGCCAAAGACAACAACCATATCAAGATCACAAAGCATTGAGACTGACATGAGATTGTATCCTAAGGACTCAACAAGCATGACTTTGTCCATGTGTTTATCCTTAGAGATCGCAACCTTACCAAGACCCAATACCTGACTTTTGCCTTTGTCAACAAAGATGATATGCTTCAGATGTGATGGTGATAAGGGAGCATCGATCAAAAGATTCTTGTCACCAGTCATGTGATTTGTACATCCACTATCGAGGACCCATTCAGTGGTTTTGGGTTGATCATCCTGCAGATGAATTAGTGTAACTTACAATCTCATATGCTTCATTAGTGAAGAATATGATATCAAGTTCATCAGATGAATTTCATCAAGCGGTAAACATATATAGCAGTAGGAGGACGTGTGAAATGAAGATTCATTTCATCATGGTTAGCCTGCGTCCTTTCAGGCATTTTTGTCAGGTCCCCAGTAAATTCTTCAGACGTTAAGGCACGTCTGGAGACCTGACCCTGCAGAAGAGGTTAGTTCTTTTTCTTCACCACCCACATCTGAAGGGGTGGCAAAGAGTTCATCACTCTGCGAGCACCATACGAGAATGGTGGCATAGAAGCCAAACCATTTCGTTTCACATAAGAGGGGTTAGGGTAAGCATATGAATAAGCAGAGAAATTCTTCGAGGACTTATGCGCATAATTATTTGAAGAATAATGTGCATATTCATAGCCCTTAGCTCTACCCTGCGAAACAGAGTTGTTAGCATGATGATGATCATATGTGGACTTTGATCCAGTTGAGGAATTTTGTCCGTATGAGGACTTGGATCCATATGAAGAATTAGGTCCATATGTTTGTTCTGGGGTTCCTATTCTTCACAGGTGGTGTCATGAGGACATTCACCTGAAGACTTTCAACATAACTTTTGGGAACCCAGATTTTCTTCATAGGGGAACCGTTCCTGCAGTTAGTCCCAACATATCTAGCAAATACTTCACCATTCTGATTTTTGAACAGTTTATAGTTGGAGTCAAATGACTCATCAGAAGAATGAGGAGATTCACATGTAAAGCCAGATAACAAGGATGGATCAACTAGAGGTCCCTTTGCAGCAACCCATGAGGTTTTGGGGTACTGCTCAGGCTTCCAATATGTTCCATCAGCATTGAGTTTCCTCTCAAAGGCAATACCCTCTTTCCTAGGGTTTCTGTTGAGGATCTGTTTTTTGAGCACATCACAAAGTATCTGATGCCCTTTGAGGCTTTTGTACATGCCTGTCGTGTACAGTTCCTTCAGCCCTGCATCGTCAGTGATACTAGCATTGTCCTCAGATGAGGAATTAGTGATAGCAGAGGCAGGTGAAGAATTTGTAACAGTTGAAGCATTTGAACATTCAGGTGAAGAATTAGCAGATTCACGTTCAATGCACTTTAAGCATGGAGGAACAAATTCTTCCTGAGAAGTGCTGATTTGTTGAGCAAGTAATGAATCGCACTCCTTCTGAAGATCTTCATAACTCACTCTTAGCTTCTCAAGATCTTGCTTTCTTTGAAGAAATTCATAAGAAAGTTTCTCATGATCAGATAAGAGAGTGTTATGATGGCTTTGAAGGTTATCAAGCCTAGACTGAAGTCTCTGAAGATTTTCAGTTAGGGCTTTAGTGCGATCCATTTCTTCACATAACATATCATCACTCTTAGCTAGCATGTTTTGAACCTTTTCCAAGGCATGTTGTTGTTTGGTGGCGATGCAAACAAGTTTGGTATAGCAAGGTTCAATATCATCATCAGATTCGTCATCATCAGATTCACAGTCACTAAATTCAGATGAGGAACATTTGGTTACCTCGTCACCCTTTGCCATGAGACATGATGCAGACGATGATGATTCTGGCTCGAAAGTCATCGTTTTGAGAGATTCCTTGAAGTCCTCAAACCAGGGATCATGACGGGTTCGATGACCTTCATAGACATCAGAGATTCGGTCCCAGATAAGCTTTGCATTGCAAAGATGCATAATGTGCCTGATTTGATCTCTAGATAGGCAGGAACAGATGATATCCTTCGCCATGCAGTCAAGTTAAGTGTATTTGCGAATATCATATGCATTTGCCGACTTGCATAGATCAGTAAGACCAATCTCAGTGACGGTCCACAGCTCGCTGTCCCTTGCGATGAGGCGCTTCCTCATCATGGCCTTCCACTTGGGATAGTCACGACCGTCAAAGATAGGGCATGTCACTTTCTTCATACCTGCGGTCGACATAACTAAACTCTAGGCGGTTAAACCAAAATCACACGGAACAAGGGAGTACCTTGCTCTGATACTAATTGAAAGTGCGTTATGTCGACTAGAGGGGGGGTGAATAGGCGATTTTTATGAATTCTTCACTGAGGAATTTGCCGGTAAGGAAATTCCTTAGCGAAGAACTATTAGCAGCAGAATAAGTACTCAGAAGTAAGCATAGCAGAATACACGCATGGTCATCATGATGAAATGAAGACTAGCACAGAGTACAGAAAGCGTAATCACAGGATAACACAAGATGAAGACAAACAGACTGAAGAAATTGAACTGAGGAAATTGAGAAAGTCTTCAGCCAAAGTCTTCAAACACAGATATGAACAAACACTCAACACAATAATGAGGAAATGAAAGAGTTGAGGAAATAGAACCAGTTAGGTTGGTGAAGACAATGATTTGCTAGACCAGTTCCAACTGCTGTCTCAGTTGTACGTCTGGTTGGAGCGGCTGAGTATTTAAACTCGAGGACACGCAGTCCCGGACACCCAGTCGCTGAGCACGCAGCTCAGGACACCCAGTCCTCACCGTATTCTCCTTGAACTAAGATCACACAGATCCCGTCCAATCACTCGTGGTAAGTCTTCAGGCGACTTCCAAACCTTCACAGACTTGGTCAGTCAGCGATCCACAATTCCTCTTGGATGCTCTAGACCATGACGCCTAACCGTCTGGAAGAAGCACAGTCTTCAAAGGTAACAAGCGTCGGATCCACGCAAGATCAATTTCTTCAGTGATGCTCAATCACTTTGGGGTTTGTAGGTGTTTGGGTTTGGGATTTTCCTCACTTGATGATTTTCGCTCAAAGTCCTCGGAGGATGGGTTGCTCTCAAATGACAAGTGTCAAGTTCTCTCGGAGCAGCCAACCAGCTAGTGGTTGTAGGGGGCGGCTATTTATAGCCTAGGGAGCAGCCCGACATGATAAGACATAAATGCCCCTCAATGATATGACCGTTAGGTGGATAAGATATTTTGGGACAGCTGGCGCGCAGCATAGCAACGGGCGGAAATTTGACTCTCAAATTCCTTAGGGCTATCATGTTCCTCACTGTGTAGGTAATTCGCACTGGCGAATTCCTAACTCCTCAGTCAGAACAAATTCATCAGCGACCAGAAGAACTTCGTCTTTCTCATTGAAGAAAGTGACTGAACTGTATGAGATTTCCAAAGGCTTCACTCGAAGGGATTGGTAGGTGTAGGATTTTGAGTTGAGCATCACATGGAAATTTTTCCTTAGTATTTCCTCGACCCCCTTTAACAGTATGGTGTTTCATATGACTCAAGAAAGAGAAAATGAAACTACGAAAACAAAAGTCTTCACGCTTCATGATCCATAAATGAATACCAAGTCTTCAAGGTCACACCAATTTCTTCACTTTCAAAGTCTTCAGAAAGTCTTCAGAATATCAAAGTCTTTAGTTGAAGAACTTCATTTTTAGGGGTCGACTTTCTCTGTAAATATCAAACTCCTCATAGACTTATAGACCTGTGTACACTCACAAACGCATTAGTCCCTTAACCTATAAGTCTTCAATACACCAAAATCACTAAGGGGCACTAGATGCACTTACAGATATTCCTTTAAAACTTCCACCAAAATTAGGGGATGTCAGTAGGAGTATATTATTCATATTTATGCAAAAACCCACAGGTGTTCTTTGGAAAATTTGAGTAAATCATCCTCATTTTCATTCTGGTCCAACTTGATGATTTGTACTGCAACCATATTTTAAAGGGACATTCACATTTGTGCCCCTAACTCGAACCCACTACTCAAATTTACCCCTAACTTTTTGATGTGCTCAAATTTGCCCCTAAAAAGCATTTTAAGTCACAGGAATGCCCTTCCAACTGGTCAAACTTGTTTGACCAAAACTTTGAAAATTCATAACAAATTCATATGGACTTAGAAGAATGCAAAATAAGATATCAAAATGCTCATAAAAACAACACCTATATGCACATGTCATTTACGTTCATGACAAAAGCACTCTTTAAAGCTTTTTAGGGTTTATAACATTAAAAAACAATTTAGGGTGAATTCAAATAAGTGCACATGTAGGTGGGGAACGTAAATGACATGCGTGTATAGGTGATGTTTTCATGAACATTTTGATATCTTATTTGCATTTTTCTGACTTCGTATGAATTTGTTATGAATTTTCAAAATTTTGGTCAAACAACTTTGACCAGATGGAAGGGCATTCCTACGACTTAAAATGCTTTTTAGGGGCAAATTTGAGCACATCAAAAATTTAGGGGTAAATCTGAGAGTGGGCGCAAATTAGGGGCATAAATGTAAATGTCCCTATTTTAAATTGCTCCATTACCCATGATTATTTTTCCTGCTTATAGAGCACCCTGCAAAACCCTTAAGTCCAGGAGGGTGGACCCATTGGAGGATTTTAAGTGCATGCAATCATGCCTTTTTCTTTCTGTCCAAAACTGAAGATTTGCAAAACTTGCACTAGCAAGTTTCTGGTTTTGCCCAAATGACCTTTCCATCATCAACTTCATCTAAAGAGACTAGGATCTGGAGATTTTGGCCACCCCAAGAGTTACCTAGATGCCCATGGCATTTTGTCAAACACCCTATGAGCATGGCCAGTTTGGGCATGAATTTTTAGTTTGCACTGTGAGCTTGATCCACTGAACCAGCAACCTTGCCCACTAAGCTCCCTGATGCCTATATCCTGGACCTGCTAATCCCCAGCTAAACCCAAGTCTCCTAGCTTGCCCTGGCATTTTGCCGAACAGTTGGCGTGCCCACTTTGGGCGCGGCCAGAGCGTGTGTTTTGCACGTGCGTGCACCCGAGCCGCCGCGTTCACTCGCCCCGCGCCCCTGGCCTTTGCTCGCCTGCAGAGCGACACCCTGACCTCATCCACTCACCAGAACACACCAGCTCGTCCCTAGGGCCGCACAGTGCCGCCGTCAGGTCGGCCACGGCGGCTAGCGGCCGGCCACAGTGGGCTCCTGCCCCGGACGGCGCCGCCCGAGCCACACCAGCGCGCCAGCTCGCTCATGGAACAGCCCGAGCTCATCCACGAGCTCGTCCGCTAGCGCCCGTCGCCACCACGATGCCCTGCAAGCTACAGCGAGGCAGTTCACCGAGCTTATCTCCGGCTGCCACGAATCGACCTTGTTGTGCTATAAAAGGAGACCCTCGGGCTCATCCGAGCACTTAGGCGACCTCAGGCCACCCCCATAGCACCCCCACAGCCAGTAATCATCGGGGGAAAGCCGTCTTCCCTGACTCCGTCCGGTTCGGCCGCCGCCACGCCCCAGCGCCATGCGTCGCAACCAGGGCCTCCCCAGCCCATCCAGCGCCACCATTCTACTCCTCTCGACCCTGCGGAGCCGCCCAGCCTCCCAAACATGGTCGGGAACCACCGTAGCCCGAGCCCCTAAATACACCCGAAGCTACCTCCGCCGCGGAGCTCGCCGCCGGTGACTCCCTTCGTCCTCACCTACCTAACAACCACCGGGAGGACCGCCCTGGACTGGCGGATCCATCCCTGCCCTCGGATGCCCTCGAGGAGCCGTCGTTCGCCGGCAAAGATCGCTGGAGCTCCGCCTCCGTTCGGCCAAAGGAGAGGGAAGGCGGGGGATGACTGGTCAAACCTGACCAGTGGGCCCCCTGGACCCACTGTCAGCGACCCCGAGCCGGTCCACGCTGGCTAAGTGGAGACGTAAACCCAGAGTACGCCTTCGATGTGTTCAGTTTTCGAAACGTTTTCCTTTTTTTCTGTTTTATTTTAAAAAACAGAATTTGACCAAAATTTTGACTGGCTATAACTTTTTAAATATAACTCCAACTGAATTCATTCTCTTTCCTACCTCTCTCAAATTTTGTCTAGTTTATTTTCATATTTATTTGAAAAAATTTAAGACAACTTTTTTGTACTGGTTTGAAACTATGTGTTAATTTGAATATTTTCAAAAATAGGATTTTGTTGGAGAGAGAAGAAGACTTTCAAAAGTTTTAGGATGCACCCTGCCTCTACGCAACTTAAAGGCAAGCATTCTGAACCCTGGCATAATATTTTTGTGTGTTGGTTGACACGATTATGACGTCGCATTAATACGGAGAACTCGTTATTTTATGCGGTGATACGATCATTTGCATGAATGCATATTGGAGATTTCCTTGCTGTTGGAAATGGATATACTTGTGATGGTAATCGTCCTCGTATGCCTTGCCTGCATATCGGAAAGAAATTCGGGAAAGCCTCTGCCTTGGGTGGGCGTGAGCTTGTCTCCGGTCTTCGTCGGGACGGTTATGTCCGGTATGGCATAGTAAGGTATAATGAGTGGTGATTTTTGTAGGTTGAAATATATTGGTTATGCATATCATGCAGGGAATTTAATAACCTCCTGAGTCAGCCGTAGATCGAGTCTTGTTCCGGTAACCCCCATACTTGTTTTGTACTACCACGTGTCCCTGCCATAGGTAGGGTACGGGTTAGTAAGTTGTCAACCCCTTCCCAGCACACACCGTATAGAGAGGCCATGGTGGAAGGTACCGGATGCATCCGGTAGGCATGCCACCTCGTCCGGGGGCATGGGTGTTTCCGGTCGGGACCGAGAGGGGGGCACCCCTTAGAGCGCGCGATATAAGTTTGATCCCATGCTATTCGAGGTTGTAGCCTCCCCACTTAGAGTTTTGCTTGACAGGTGTCGTGGGTGATTCCAGACACCGGTAAGTTAAGCTGGTGTGTGCAGGTCAGGTGTGTTTTTCAATTAAAAGACCATAGACGGAATTAGTCCCGATGAACTAAAGGAATCCGTCACTCATGGTTAAAGAGTACACCCTCTGCAGAGAGTAAATCTATTCGAATAGCCGTGTCCATGGGTAAGGACTACAGTCTGGGATGGGTCAAGTGTCGGTCTTAGTGTCGGTCTTCGGAGGAGAAACTACTAGACCAGAACTTGGATCATGACGTGTGACTTATGATGATTATGATTATTATTATTATGGACTAACCCCTTTATACTATTTGAAGTATTGAGTATCCCTGGGACGGTTCTACCTCCTGGATATTTACTAAGATTGTTTTCTTACAAGCCCTTTTTGTGGTGTCGCTGAGACGCCCGACTGTGGCATGCTTGTTATTGTTATTGTTTATAAGCCCTTTATGTGGTGTCGCTGAGACACCCGACTGTGGTATGCTTGTTATTGCTATTGTTTATAAGCCCTTTATGTGGTGTCGCTGAGACGCCCGACTGTGGCCTGCTTGTTAATTTTTACTTTATAAGCCCTTTATGTGGTGTCGCTCAGACACCCGACTGTGGCCTGCTGTTATTTATTTACCTTATGAGCCCTTTATGCGGTGTCGCTCAGACGCCTGACTGAGGCATGCTCGTTATTTACTATCCTTTCAAGGCGTCGCTTCAGACACCCGATCGGTGCATTTTATTACTACTCTGTTATTGCATATCCATGTTGTATATAAATAACCTGCTTGCATGCATCAGGGAATTTATTTGATGACTGACGTTGTGATCATAGAATATTTCAGAGCATGATTATTGTTTGTTATACTATACCCGTGTTCATAATGTTTGTGAGTACATTCAAAGTACTCACTGGCTTGTCCCTGGCTATTGTCTTGGCCAGATTTCTTGCATGGAGAGGAGCGTTGTGATGACAGCCCTAGAACCTAAGCAACGGTGATAGCAGCCTCGCGAAGATAGGAGTTAACCTGGTCAGTTGTTCCTGTGGGAAATGGAGTCCCATAGACGCTGATGATCCAAAAACCGCTTCCGCCATCAACCACTAGAAACCATTTGTTGTACTCATAGGCCAGAATGGTCTTGTACTACATATTTTGTATTTTGCTTGGAATTTCTATATCAAGTTGGCGCCTCATCAGCTAACAGTAATCCTGGGGCTGGTGAGCACAAGGGCCATTTTCTGGAAATTAATATCCCAAAAATCCGGTCCTGACACATGGGCTTCCCCCAATACTGAAGCGGGTGCACTCCCCGCATTATGCATATTGCTATAACCTCGACTATTGTCAGCCTTGATTTGGCCAGTAACTTTATCCTGCTCATCAGGAAATGTATTTCTATGGTATCCTCCTCTCGGGGGCCCCGAGGGCGCCAACTTCGGCGTGCCTTCGGTGGAGCATTACTGAACTCAGGGAGACCTTTCCGGATTGGATCTGGAAGGGGAACGTCATCGGCATAAAACCACTCCGAGGGCCAGCTCTCCGGTGCCTTCTTGGGTGTATCGGATAGGTATCCGGTCTCGGCGACGCGCCATACTTCGGCTCCGCCCACTTGACATATGGATTCCCCCTGGTTGCGAGGGACGAGGAAGAACAACTTCTTCCATAATCCGAAGTGAGCCTCGCAGCCCAGAAATAGTTCACAAAGGGCGACGTATCCTGCTATGTGCAACACGGAGGCAGGGGTGAAGTTGTGCAACTGGAGGCCATAGAACTCCAGGAGCCCGCAAAGGAATGGGTGGATTGGAAACCCGACGCCTCTTAGCAGGTGTGGGATGAGGCATATTCGCTCCCCCAGGGATGGATTAGGAGATCTCTCCGCTTGCTCCCCGCCATTATAGGTGGCTAGTCCGGCTCGGACGGGGACCATGAATGCCGGTGGAAGAAACCCCTGAGTCTGCAGCTCTATTAAGCAGTTTTGAGGAACAGAACATTCTTCCCAATCACCTGTCCTAGAGCTACGGGAGCGAGAGGAGGAGCTGCGACGACCAGCCATGCTGGAATGATGTTTTCTGGGCACACTCTGTTGGATGCTCGTTCAAGGGAAGAAGGTGGAGCTTGGATCTGAGAATCCCCGTCCCTTCAAATAGATGTTTTTTGCTTGCGAGACCGGGGGGCAAATGCAAAAATACCCTGGCTCCTCGTATTCGCTCGACACATGGAGATGGTCATTATTGAAACATGGAAGTCAAGGAGTACAACATTGATCGGAAGCCGGACACCGTTCGTTACAACAAGTACTTTGGAGTATTCAGAGATGGAACCCGCCTTGCAATGCCGAAGGCAAAACTGCGCGCCAGACTCATCGTCATTGAAGCCTGGTTCAGGGGCTACTGAGGGAGTCCTGGATTAGGGGGTATCCGGATAGCTAGACTATATACTTTGGCCGGACTGTTGGACCATGAAGATACAAGACTCAAGACTCCGTCCCGTGTTCGGATGGGACTCTCCTTTGCATGGAAGACAAGCTTGACGATCTGGATATTATATTTCCTTCTTTGTAACCGACTCCATGTAAACCCTAGCCCCCTCTGGTGTCTATATAAACCAGAGGGTTTAATGCTTAGAGGAAGAATCATAATCATCATAGGCTAGCTCCTAGGGTTTAGCCTCTACGATCTCGTGGTAGATTAACTCTTGTAACACTCATATCATCAATATCAATCAAGCAGGAAGTAGGGTTTTACCTCCATCGAGAGGGCCCGAACCTGGGTAAAACATCGTGTCCCTTACCTCATGTTACCATTAGCCTTAGACACACAGATCGGGACCCCCTACCCGAGATCCACCGGTTTTGACACCGACACTCGCCCATGGGAGCTATGTGGCCGGCAGCGCATTAATGGCGCCCAGACTCTTCCTCTATGTCCCTCGACCTCTTCTACCCCATGAGCTTAAGCCCTCTACCTCCCCCGTCGCCTTCCCCGAGCTCATGCACGAGCACACGCGTCCATGGCGCCGGCCACGCGTCCGCGGCACCGGCCACGCGTCCGCGGCGACGCCAGCACGGCTCCCTCTTCCCCTTGGCTATTTAAGCAGCCCCGAGGCCTCCTGATCGCCACAAGCTCTTCGCCTCGCTCCACTACTCCTGCCCAGCCCCTCCATTGAGCTCGAGCCGCTCTCCTTGACTCCCATGTCCGTCGTGCCTGCCGTCGGCCTCGGCCTAAATTGGCTCGATGCCAGCCCTCCCCCTCCTTTCTGTAGCCACCAGAGAACTCCCCGAGACCCTACGCTCCTCCCCACCCTCTCGCCTTGTTGCCGGAGGATCGGAGCCCCTCGCCCCAAGCTTAACCACCGTCGGCCGCTCCTCTCGAGTGCCCCTCACCGCGGCCGCCCTAGTCTTCCCAGCGCCGTCCTTCGCCGGGAACGGGCGTGGCTCGTCTCTGCCATCCCGCCGGTGCCCTTAGCCGGGCAGGAGACGGATGGAGCAGCCCACCCCATCGCTAGCAGTGCGCCCCTCCAATGCCTCCTCTTTTCCTGTCAGGGGCAGGGAGAGGAGGAAGAAGACAGGAGCCAGGTGGCCCCCTGCGCGTGGGACCCCCTGGTTAGTCCCTCACTCATTGACTAGCCCAGACCCCGCCTTGCCATGTCACTTAAGTGAAGGCGTATTCCCCAAATTACGCTTTCAGTTTTCTGTCCAGTCCCCTGTTTGAAAGTATTTTTCTTGCAGGTAGGTCCCCGGCAGAATACACTCCATAACTTTTTATCCGTAACTCCAAATGAGGTGATTCCAAAGCCTACTTCTTCGTTTTGTCGAGCCCATTCTGTTGGTCATGCTTTCACTATGGTTTGACACTGTGAAAATGACCATTTTGCCCCTGCCCTTATTCAGCCCCCTCCGAGAGAGAACGATTTCCCGTGATTCGTTCCGCGAATTTCTCACACTTTCTCCCGGTGATTTCTTCTACCCTAGGCAAGACACAATACCCACTTGCATGATAGTCATGCAGTAGCCATGGTTTTCAACTTGAATCTTTATCAAATGTTTGCTTGATGAAAAGATGGTTATCGTTGTTCCGGTGATGTTTAGATTCGCATGTTCACTTTTGTGCTATGTTGTCTTGTACTCTGTTATCATGTTCTATCTGCTAGTATTTCCTTTCATATGTTTATGCTTGCTAGTAGTACATGTTGATGTTGGTGATGGTCATGCTAGTCAGTATGCCATGCTCACTGGATATGATTTATTGTTGATATGGTGGATAGTTATGTGATACCCTCATGATTATGTTGATATCATGTTCATGCATTTTATCATGGCTCAGCATATTTGCATTCAAGTTAACCATAACTTGAACAACTGTTGGATGAGTCATGGTGCCGCTGAATCGATGTTGACCAGTGCAACCATGCTTACCGGTATGGGACGGTCCTAATGTTGGGGAACGTAGCAGAAATTCAAAATTTTCCTACGTGTCACCAAGATCTATCTATGGAGAAACCAGCAACGAGGGGAAGGAGAGTGCATCTACATACCCTTGTAGATCGCTAAGCGGAAGCGTTCAAGAGAACGGGGTTGAAGGAGTCGTACTCGTCGTGATCCAAATCACCGGAGATCCTAGTGCCGAACGGACGGCACCTCCGCGTTCAACACACGTACAGCCCGGTGACGTCTCCCATGCCTTGATCTAGCAAGGAGAGAGGGAGAGGTTGAGGAAGACTCCATCCAGCAGCAGCACAACGGTGTGGTGGTGATGGAGGAGCGTGGTAGTCCAGCAGGGCTTCGCCAAGCACCGCGAGATATGAGGAGAAAGAGAGGTAGGGCTGCGCCAACAGGAGAAGAAACTCATGTGTTGGGCAGCCCCCAGGCCTCAAGTATTTATAGGGGAAGGGGAGGGGGCTGCGCCCCCTCTAGGGTTCCCTTCCCAAGGGTGGCGGCAGCCCCCAGATGCCATCTGGGTGGCGGCCAGAGGGGGAGAGAGGGGAGGCGCGCCTGGGGTGGGCCTTAGGGCCCATCTGCCCTAGGGTTTGCCCCTTCCCACTCTCCCTTGCGCCTTGGGCCCCTTGTGGGGGGCGCACCAGCCCACCTGGGGATGGTTCCCTCCCACACTTGGCCCATGCAGCCCTCCGGGGTTGGTGGCCCCACTTGGTGGACCCCCGGGACCCTCCCGGTGGTCCCGGTACGTTACCGGAAAAACCCGAAACTTTTCCGGTGACCAACACAGGACTTCCCATATATAAATCTTTACCTCCGGACCATTCTGGAACTCCTCGTGACGTCCGGGATCTCATCCGGGACTCCGAACAACATTCGGTAACCACATACAAACTTCCTTTATAACCCTAGCGTCATCGAACCTTAAGTGTGTAGACCCTACGGGTTCGGGAGACATGTAGACATGACCGAGACGTTCTCCGGTCAATAACCAACAGCGGGATCTGGATACCCATGTTGGATCCCACATGTTCCACGATGATCTCATCGGATGAACCACGATGTCAAGGACTCGATCGATCCCGTATACAATTCCCTTTGTCTAGCGGTATTGTACTTGCCCAAGATTCGATCGTCGGTATCCCGATACCTTGTTCAATCTCGTTACCAGCAAGTCTCTTTACTCGTTCCGTAACACATCATCCCGTGATCAACCCCTTGGTCACATTGTGCACATTATGATGATGTCCTACCGAGTGGGCCCAGAGATACCTCTCCGTTTACACTGAGTGACAAATCCCAGTCTCGATTCGTGCCAACCCAACAGACACTTTCGGAGATACCTGTAGTGCACCTTTATAGCCACCCAGTTACGTTGTGACGTTTGGTACACCCAAAGCATTCCTACGGTATCCGGGAGTTGCACAATCTCATGGTCTAAGGAAAAAATACTTGACATTAGAAAAGCTTTAGCATACGAACTACGATCTTTTTGCTAGGCTTAGGATTGGGTCTTGTCCATCACATCATTCTGCTAATGATGTGATCCCGTTATCAACGACATCTTAATGTCCATGGTTAGGAAACCGTAACCATCTATTGATCAACGAGCTAGTCAACTAGAGGCTTACTAGGGACATGGTGTTGTCTATGTATCCACACATGTATATGTGTTTCCTATCAATACAATTATAGCATGGATAATAAATGATTATCATGAACAAGGAAATATAATAATAACTAATTTATTATTGCCTCTAGGGCATATTTCCAACAGTCTCCCACTTGCACTAGAGTCAATAATCTAGTTCACATCACCATGTGATTAACACTCACATGTCACATCGCCATGTGACCAACATCCAAGAGTTTACTAGTGTCATTAAACTAGTTCACATCATCATGTGATTTAGACTCAATGAGTTCTGGGGTTTGATCATGTTTTGCTTGAGAGAGGTTTTAGTCAACGGGTCTGCAATATTCAGATCCGTATGTACTTCGCAAATCTCTATGTCATATTGTAAATGTTGCTTCCACGCTCCACTTGAAGCTATTCCAAATGGTTGCTCCACTATACGTATCCGGTTTGCTACTCATAGTCATTCGGATAGGTGTTAAAGCTTGCATCGTCGTAACCCTTTACGCCGAACTCTTTATCACCTCCATAATTGAGAAATAAATCCTTATTACTCCAAGGACAATTTTGACCTCTATCTGGTGATCCACTCCTTGATCACCTTTGTACCCTCTTGCCAGACATGTGGCAAGGCACACATTAGGTGCGGTACTTAGCATAGCATACTATAGAGCCTACGTCTAAAGCATAGGGGACGACCTTCGTCCTTTCTCTCTTTTCTGCCGTGGTCAAGCTTTAAGTCTTAACTTCGTACCTTACAACTCAGGCAAGAACTCCTTCTTTCACTGATCCATCTCGAACACCTTCAAGATCATGTCAAGGTATGTGCTCATTTGAAAGTATTATTAAGCATTTTGATCTATCCTTATAGATCTTGATGCTCAATGTTCAAGTAGCTTAATCCAGGTTTTCTATTGAAAAACATCTTTCAAATAACCCTATATGCTTTCCAGAAATTCTACATCATTTCTGATGAACAATATGTTAACAACATATACTCATCAGAAATTCTATAGTGCTCCCACTCACTTCTTTGGAAATACAAGTTTTTCATAAACTTTGTACAAACCCAAAATCTTTGATCATCTCATCAAAGTGTACATTCCAACTCCGAGATGCTTACTCCAGTCCTTAGAAGGATCGCTGGTGCTAGCATACCTTTTAGCATCCTTAGGATCGACAAAACCTTTCTGATTGTATCACATACAATCTTTCCTTACAAAAAACTGGTAAGGAAACTTGTTTTGACATCCATCTGCCAGATTTCATAAATGCAGCTAATGCTAACATGATTCTGACGGACTTAAGCATTGCTACAGATGAGAAAATCTCATCGTAGTCAACTCCTTGAACTTGTGAAAAACTCTTCGCCACAAGTCGAGCTTCATAGATAGTGACATTACCGTCCACGTCCATCTTCTTCTTAAAGATCCATTTATTTCAATGGCTCGCCGATCATCGGGCAAGTCCAGCAAAGTCCATGCTTTGTTATGATACATGGATCCTATCTCGGATTTCATGGCTTCTAACCATTTGTCGGAATTTGGGCCCACCATCGCTTCTCCATAGCTCGTAGGTTCATTGTTGTCTAGCAACATGACCTTCAAGACAGGATTACCGTGCCACTCTGAAGTGGTACGCATCCTTGTCACCCTATGAGGTACGTTAGTGACTTGATCCAAAACTTCATGATCACTATCATAAGCTTCTACTTCAATTGGTGTAGGTGCCACAGGAACAACTTCCTATGCCCTGCTACACACTAGTTGAAGTGACGGTTCAATAACCTCATATAGTCTCCACCATCCTCCCACTCAATTCTTCGAGACAAATTTTCTCGAGAAAGGACCCGATTCAAGAAACAATCCGTATTGCTTTCGGATCTGAAATAGGAGGTATACCCAACTGTTTTTGGGTGTCCTATGAAGATGCATTTTATCCACTTTGGGTTCGAGCTTATCAACCTGAAACTTTTTCACATAAGTGTCGCAGCCCCAAACTTTTAAGGAACGATAGCTTAGGTTTCTCCAAACCATAGTTCAAACGGTGTTGTCTCAACGGAATTATGTGGTGCCCTATTAAAGTGAGTGCAGTTCTCTCTAATGCCTAACCCATGAATGATAGTGGTAATTCGATAAGAGACATCATGGTACGCACCATATCCAATAGGGTGTAACTATGATGTTCGGACACACCATCACACTATGGTGTTCCAGGCGGTATTAATTGTGAAACAATTTCCACAATGTCTTAATTGTGTGCCAAAACTCGTAACTCAGATATTCATCTCATTGATCATATCATAGACATTTTATCCTCTTGTCACAATGATCTTCAACTTCACTCTGAAATTACTTGAGCCATTCAATAATTCAGACTCGTGTTTCATCAAGTAAATATACTCAACATCTATTCGAATCATCTGTGAAGTAAGAACATAACGATGTTCACTGCATGCCTCAGCACTCATTGGACTCCACACATCAAAATGTGTTACTTCCAACAAGTTGCTATCTTGTTCCATCTTACTAAAACCGAGGCTTTTCAGTCATCTTGCCCATGTGGTATGATTTGCATATCTCAAGTGATTCAAAATCAAGTGAGTCCAAATGATCCATCTGCATGGAGTTTCGTCATGCGTATACACCAATAGACATGGTTCGCATGTCTCAAACTTTTCAAAAACGAGTGAGTCCAAAGATCCATCAACATGGAGCTTCTTCATGCGTTTTATACCAATATGACTTACATGGCAGTGCCACAAGTAAGTGGTACTATCATTACTATCTTATATCTTTTGGCATGAAAATGTGTATCACTACGATCGAGATTCAATAAACCATTCGTTTCAGGTTTAATACTAATCTTGATGGTAGAGGGAGCGTGCGATGTTTGATCACATCAAACTTGGAAACACTTCCAACACATATCGTCATCTCACCTTTAGCTAGTCTCCGTTTATTCCGTAGCTCTTTATTTCGAGTTACTAACACTTAGCAACCGAACCGGTATCTAATACCCTGGTGCTACTAGGAGTACTAGTAAAGTACACATTAACATAATGTATATCCAATATATTTTTATCGACCTTACCAGCCTTCTTATCTACCAAGTATCTAGGGTAATTCTGCTCCAGTGGTTGTTCCCCTTATTATAGAAGCACTCAGTCTCGGGTTAAGGTTCAACCTTGGGTTTCTTCACTAGAGCAGCAGCTGATTTGCCGTTTCGCGAAGTATCCCTTCTTGTCCTTGCCCTTCTTGAAACTAGTGGTTTCACCCACCATCAACAATTGATGCTCCTTCTTGATTTCTACTTTTGCGGTGTCAAACATCGTGAATACCTCAAGGATCATCATATCTATCCCTGATATGTTATAGTTCATCACGAAGCTCTAGCAGCTTGGTGGCAATGACTTTGGAGAAACATCACTATCTCATCGGGAAGATCAACTCCCACTCGATTAAAGTGATTGTTGTACTCAGACAATCTGAGCACAAGCTCAACGATTGAGCTTTTCTCCCTTAGTTTGCAGGCTAAGAAAATCGTCGGAGGTCTCATGCCTCTTGACATGGGCACGAGCCTGAAATCCCAATTTTAGCTCTCGAAACATCTCATATGTTCCGCGACATTTCGAAAAATGTCTTTGGTGCCTCAACTCTAAACCGTTTAACTGAACTATCACGTAGTTATCAAAACGTGTATGTCCGATGTTCGCAACATCCACAGACGACGTTTGGGGTTCAGCACACTGAGCGGTGCATTAAGGACATAAGCTTTCTACTGATCGCATAATCGCTACTATCAACTTTCAACTATATTTTCTCTAGGAACATATCTAAACAGTGGAACTAAAGCGCGAGCCTACGACATAATTTGCAAAGATCTTTTGACTATGTTCAGGATAATTAAGTTCATCTTATGAACTCCCACTCAGATAGACATCCCTCTAGTCATCTAAGTGATTACATGATCCGAGTCAACTAGGCCGTGTCCGATCATCATGTGAGACGGACTAGTCATCATCGGTGAACATCTTCATGTTGATCGTATCTACTATACGACTCATGCTCGACCTTTCGGTCTCTTGTGTTCCGAGGCCATGTCTGTACATGCTAGGCTCGTCAAGTTAACCTAAGTGTTTTGCGTGTGTAAATCTGGCTTACACCCATTGTATGTGAATGTAAGAATCCATCACACCCGATCATCACGTGGTGCTTAGAAACGACGAACTTTCGCAACGGTGCACAGTTAGGGGGAACACTTTCTTGAAATTTTAATGAGGGATCATCTTATTTACTACCATCGTTCTAAGCAAATAAGATGCATAAACATGATAAACATCACATGCTATCAAATAGTGACATGATATGGCCAATATCATTTTGCTCCTTTTGATCTCCATCTTCGGGGCTCCATGATCATCATCGTCACCGGCATGACACCATGATCTCCATCATCATGATCTTCATCATCGTGTCTTCATGAAGTTGTCTCGCCAACTATTACTTCTACTACTATGGCTATCGGTTAGCAATAAAAAAAAGTAATTACATGGCGTTGTTCAATGACACGCAGGTCATACAATAAATAAAGACAACTCCTATGGCTCCTGCCGGTTGTCATTCTCATCGACATGCAAGTCGTGATTCCTATTACAAGAACATGATCAATCTCATACATCACATATCATTCATCACATTCTTCTTGGACATATCACATCACATAGCATACCCTGCAAAAACATGTTAGACGTCCTCTAATTGTTGTTTGCATGTTTTACGTGGCTGCTATGGGTTTCTAGCAAGAACGTTTCTTACCTACGCAAAAACCACAACGTGATATGTCAATTGCTATTTACCCTTCATAAGGACCCTTTTCATCGAATCCGTTCCGACTAAAGTGAGAGAGACTGGCACCCGCTAGCCACCTTATGCAACAAGTGCATGTCAGTCGGTGGAACCTGTCTCACGTAAGTGTACGTGTAAGGTCGGTCCGGGCCGCTTCATCCCACAATACCGTCGAAACAAGATTGGACTAGTAACGGTAAGCATATTGAACAAAAATCAACGCCCACAACTACTTTGTGTTCTACTCGTGCAAAGAATCTACGCAATAGACCTAGCTCATGATGCCACTGTTGGGGAACGTAGCAGAAATTCAAAATTTTCCTACGTGTCACCAAGATCTATCTATGGAGAAACCAGCAACGAGGGGAAGGAGAGTGCATCTACATACCCTTCTAGATCGCTAAGCGGAAGCGTTCAAGAGAACGGGGTTGAAGGAGTCGTACTCGTCGTGATCCAAATCACCGGAGATCCTAGTGCCGAACGGACGGCACCTCCGCGTTCAACACACGTACAGCCCGGTGACGTCTCCCATGCCTTGATCCAGCAAGGAGAGAGGGAGAGGTTGAGGAAGACTCCATCCAGCAGCAGCACAACGGCATGGTGGTGATGGAGGAGCGTGGTAGTCCAGCAGGGCTTCGCCAAGCACCGCGAGATATGAGGAGAAAGATAGGTAGGGCTGCGCCAACAGGAGAAGAAACTCATGTGTTGGGCAGCCCCCAGGCCTCAAGTATTTATAGGGGAAGGGGAGGGGGCTGCGCCCCCTCTAGGGTTCCCTTCCCAAGGGTGGCGGCAGCCCCCAGATGCCATCTGGGTGGCGGCCAGAGGGGGAGAGAGGGGAGGCGCGCCTGGGGTGGGCCTTAGGGCCCATCTGCCCTAGGGTTTGCCCCTTCCCACTCTCCCTTGCGCCTTGGGCCCCTTGTGGGGGGCGCACCAGCCCACCTGGGGCTGGTTCCCTCCCACACTTGGCCCATGCAGCCCTCCGGGGTTGGTGGCCCCACTTGGTGGACCCCCGGGACCCTCCCGGTGGTCCCGGTACGTTACCGGAAAAACCCGAAAATTTTCCGGTGACCAAAACAGGACTTCCCATATATAAATCTTTACCTCCGGACCATTCCGGAACTCCTCGTGACGTTCGGGATCTCATCCGGGACTCCGAACAACATTCGGTAACCACATACAAACTTCCTTTATAACCCTAGCGTCATCGAACCTTAAGTGTGTAGACCCTACGGGTTCGGGAGACATGTAGACATGACCGAGACGTTCTCCGGTCAATAACCAACAGCGGGATCTAGATACCCATGTTGGCTCCCACATGTTCCACGATGATCTCATCGGATGAACCACGATGTCAAGGACTCAATCGATCCCGTATACAATTCCCTTTGTCTAGCGGTATTGTACTTGCCCGAGATTCGATCGTCGGTATCCCGTTACCTTGTTCAATCTCGTTACCAGCAAGTCTCTTTACTCGTTCTATAACACATCATCCCGTGATCAACCCCTTGGTCATATTGTGCACATTATGATGATGTCCTACCGAGTGGGCCCAGAGATACCTCTCCGTTTACACGGAGTGACAAATCCCAGTCTTGATTCGTGCCAACCCAACAGACACTTTCGGAGATACCTGTAGTGCACCTTTATAGCCACCCAGTTACGTTGTGACGTTTGGTACACCCAAAGCATTCCTACGGTATCCGGGAGTTGCACAATCTCATGGTCTAAGGAAAAGATACTTGACATTAGAAAAGCTTTAGCATACGAACTACGATCTTTGTGCTAGGCTTAGGATTGGGTCTTGTCAATCACATCATTCTCCTAATGATGTGATCCCGTTATCAACGACATCTTAATGTCCATGGTTAGGAAACCGTAACCATCTATTGATCAACGAGCTAGTCAACTAGAGGCTTACTAGGGACATGGTGTTGTCTATGTATCCACAAATGTATCTGTGTTTCCTATCAATACAATTATAGCATGGATAATAAACGATTATCATGAACAAGGAAATATAATAATAACTAATTTATTATTGCCTCTAGGGCATATTTCCAACAGTCTCCCACTTGCACTAGAGTCAATAATCTAGTTCACATCGCCATGTGATTAACACTCACATGTCACATCGCCATGTGACCAACATCCAAAGAGTTTACTAGTGTCATTAAACTAGTTCACATCATCATGTGATTTAGACTCAATGAGTTCTGGGGTTTGATCATGTTTTGCTTGAGAGAGGTTTTAGTCAACGGGTCTGCAATATTCAGATCCGTATGTACTTCGCAAATCTCTATGTCATATTGTAAATGCTGCTTCCACGCTCCACTTGAAGCTATTCCAAATGGTTGCTCCACTATACGTATCCGGTTTGCTACTCAGAGTCGTTCGGATAGGTGTTAAAGCTTGCATCATCGTAACCCTTTGTGCCGAACTCTTTATCACCTCCATAATTGAGAAATAAATCCTTATTACTCCAAGGACAATTTTGACCGCTATCTGGTGATCCACTCCTTGATCACCTTTGTACCCTCTTGCCAGACATGTGGCAAGGCACACATCAGGTGCGGTACATAGCATAGCATACTGTAGAGCCTACGTCTAAAGCATAGGGGACGACCTTCGTCCTTTCTCTCTTTTCTGCCGTGGTCGAGCTTTAAGTCATACCTTACATCTCAGGTAAGAACTCCTTCTTTGACTGATCCATCTTGAACACCTTCAAGATCATGTCAAGGTATATGCTCATTTGAAAGTATTATTAAGCATTTTGATCTATCCTCATAGATTTTGATGCTCAATGTTCAAGTAGCTTGATCCAGGTTTTCTATTGAAAAACACCTTTCAAATAACCCTATATGCTTTCCAGAAAATTCTACATCATTTCTGATCAACAATATGTCAACAACATATACTCATCAGAAATTACATAGTGCTCCCACTCACTTCTTTGGAAATACAAGTTTCTCATGAACTTTGTATAAACCCAAAATCTTTGATCATCTTATCAAAACGCACATTCCAACTCCGAGATGCTTACTCCAGTCCTTAGAAGGATCGCTGGAGCCAGCATACCTTTTAGCATCCTTAGGATCGACAAAACTTTTCTGATTGTATCACATACAACCTTTCCTTACGAAAACTGGTAAGGAAACTCGTCTTGACATCCATCTGCCAGATTTCATAAATGCAGCTAATGCTAACATGATTCCGACAGACTTAAGCATCGCTACGGATGAGAAAATCTCATTGTAGTCAACTCCTTGAACTTGTGAAAAACTCTTCGCCACAAGTCGAGCTTCATAGACGGTGACATTACTGTCCATGTCCGTCTTCTTCTTAAAGATCCACTTATTTCAATGGCTTGCCGATCATCGGGCAAGTCCACCAAAGTCCATGCTTTGTTATGATACATGGATCCTATCTCGGATTTCATGGCTTCTAACCATTTGTCGGAATTTGGGCCCACCATCGCTTCTCCATAGCTCATAGGTTCATTGTTGTCTAGCAACATGACCTTCAAGACAGGATTACTGTGCCACTCTGAAGTGGTACGCATCCTTGTCACCCTACGAGGTACGGTAGTGACTTGATCAAAAACTTTATGATCACTATCATAAGCTTCTACTTCAATTGGTGTAGGTGCCACAGGAACAACTTCCTATGCCCTGCTACACATTAGTTGAAGTGACGGTTCAATAACCTCATCAAGTCTCCACCATCCTCCCACTCAATTCTTCGAGACAAACTTTTCCTCGAGAAAGGACCCGATTCAAGAAACAATCCTTATTGCTTTCGGGTCTGAATTAGGAGGTATACCCAACTGTTTTGGGTGTCCTATGAAGATGCATTTTATCCGCTTTGGGTTCGAGCTTATCAACCTGAAACTTTTTTCACATAAGCGTCGCAGCCCCAAACCTTTACGAAATGACAACTTAGGTTTCTCCAAACCATATTCAAATGGTGTCGTGTCAACAGAATTACGTGGTGCCCTATTAAGTCCCATGTACTTTGCAAGCAAGAGCACTTGGCACTTGGGGGCTAATGTCTACCAAAGAATTTTTTCTGGTGGCGGTTCATGAGAGTAAGTCCCAAGTACTTTGCAAGCAAGAGCACTTGGCACTTGGGGGTTAATGCATATTGCTGTTAAAAGCTACACAACTACATTCTAAACAAAGCATGTGAAGGACCGGCTCATTCAGGTTGATTAAACCGGCCCTTGGGGACTACGAATTAAGCCAGATTTTTACAGGTTTGATCAAAGGATGTCACTAATGCTTACATGTTTGTTATAAGTCTACAACATATTCATCATAAGCAATAGACTTGGGGGCTAGCATAGCAAGGATAATTCAAGGAAGGGAAGAGATTATACCTCAAACTTCTGGTGCATTTGCTTCACCATATCAATTTCGACGTCACGACTGTTGTGTACTTGGCTAAGATAGCCAGAAAAAACTTCTCCAATGCTAATGTGAGTATAATCAGCAACATCAAACCGGACCTTGCGGCGTTCCAGGAGCTCCTCCTTGGCAGAACACTTGGCCAACATTGTGGGTCTCCCCAGCTCAGTGTAGCCGGTTCTGGTAATCTCAACATCAGTATTTTGTGGGTTGTCTGTCTTGGCCGGGCTAGAGACTTCCGGGTTTTCAGAGCCATGGCGGCTTGTTCGGCAGGCGGATCAACAGTCGGCGGCAGCGTGTCATGAGCCAGTTCAGGTGGCGGATCAAGAACAGAGGCCTCAGGTGCGGCCGTCTGGAGTTCCGGCTCTTTGAAGATTGGTTCTTCGGCCGGCTTATTCTTCTTCGCCTTCTTGCTAGGCTTTTCTTTTCCGCTGCATAAGATCAAAAGATTAGTATAAGTATAAAAGTTGAAATGAATACAGGATAAGTTAGTCATTATTACCCTGGAGCGATTTTGAAAGCCGACAAGTTGGACTGCGTCGAGTCGCTGGGGGAAGGTGAAGTTTCCTGATAATTCGAGTCAGAAGAGTTGAGTGGTTGACGAGTAAGACCCACCAAAGGATAAAAGGGATTGAAATTGGAGGTGATCTCGTTCCGGTGCTTCCTTGGTGTATTCGATAAGCCGGAGGAGAGTTCCACATCCTTGCTGGTCCGAGTCTGCCTCTGGCTCTCATGAATCTGTCGCTTCAAAAGACACTGAGGATCTTGATAAGCTAAGGGATGTGAAAATCTTACTTTCCGGGTTACTCTTTGGATTTACTGTCTTGGCAAAGGCTCGGAGTCGGAGGAAATGATAGTTACCTCTTCATCCTTTCCATGACTTGTTCCTGTGTCCTCCTGATGATAATCAGTGTCAATAAGGTGGTTAAAAAGGGAGCCAAGAGAGTCAAGGGCTACATCCAACTCAGAAGTATCTTCTAGCCGAAGCAAGTCATAGGCGCTAGCCTTCTTGCCCTTCTTCTTCGCAGCCTCTTTCCTGGCGGCTCTCTTGGCCTTCCTAGCTCTCTTCGCAGCCTCGTGATCATATTTAGCCTTCAAGAATTTATCATCAGCCTGTGAAAATCAGCAAAGGTGTGAGTACAGACAAAACATCAAAGGATGAAGGTAATTTGTTTAGATTGGCGGCTTACCGCTGGAGCCGGGTTAGCTTCACAGAAGGGGCTTAAGCCCACCTTACCACAGTCTGCTAGGCTTTCATTCTGGAGAGACTTTGTCATGTCATCAATGACATGGTCAGGCAAATCATCAGAGTTGTGCCGCAGAGGGTCATTCTTCTTGCCCATATAGGTACACATCAGACTGGGGTGGCGGCTCAACAGAATGATCCGCCAGGCAAGCCAAACCCGGACCAAGTCGATATCATTTAGCCCATTCCCCAAAAGAGCCTTGACTTTAGCCATGGTGGGGGCGAGCGCCTGGCGTTCGGTGGTTGTTATCTTATCAGGAAGTGGATGATTGGAGTCAAGATGTAGAGCACGAAAGCCGGGCAGAGGGTTCTCATTAGCCGGAGAAATGTCTTGCCAATAGGACCATGTCTGGTTCCAGTCTTTGGGGTGACTTGGTGGGTTGGCATAAGGAAAAATGACGTCTCTCCGTCGTTGGATTGAGACCCCGCCAAGTTCCAGACTAGGTCCGCTGGCGCATTCGTTCTGGCGGTTCAAGTAAAATAACTCTGTAAAGAGTAGTAAGCTGGGCTCTTCTCCAAGATATACCTCACTGAACACTTGAAAATTACAAATATTAGACACGGAATTGGGTCCGATGTCTTGAGGACGGAGGTCAAAGAAGTGCAGGACGTCTCTAAAGAATTTTGAGCCGGGTGGTGAAAACCCCCGGTTCATATGGTCAGTTAAGATGATGACCTCCCCTTCTTTGGGCTGAGGCTTTTCCTCCGTCGGGTCAGGAGCACGATATGACATAACTTCCTTCTTTGGCAGATAGCCGGTCTTCACAAAGTCATCAAGCGTACTATCTATGACAATGGATTTGACCCAATTGCATGAAGTAGGTTGTTTGGGCGGCATTGTGATGGAAGCCTAATAAAGAGTAAAATTCCCAGTTCAAATTTAAGCCGGAGAGAAACATTACAGTGCATATTCAAGATGGCAGCTTATAAAGGGGTCTAATGGTATATGGCTAATTATATCAAGTTATTTAAGCCGCCATGAGCGCCATGGGCAGTCAAGTTATCTAAACCGCCATGAGTGGTCAAGGTTATCTTTGAGCATTGCAATTTTAAGCCAGAGTCGCCATGACTAGGTGGATCTAACAAAATACAGTTTTTGCCAAAGTGTTACACAAACAAGTTTCACAGACTGCAGCTATTATTTTGGATCAACGACTGTTCAGAAAAAGAAAATATTCTAGACCTAAAAAACTAGTGCAGATGAGTTCATGAGTTCTAATGAGGCCTCTTTACAGGAAAAAGGGATCCGCTAGTATCACAAATGGACGCAAAACAACTACCGCATGAGTTCTATATTTATTTTGGATCAAAAGAGGTTGCGGTGGAGGAACTACGAAGAAACCATGATGAACAGCGAAGAACACAAAGGAACTCGCAAACCCTAATGCGGATCTGAGGTGCGGAAAAGCGAAGACTTACAGCTATAGATCTACTGCGGAGGGTCGTCGCCGTTCTCTGGATCGACTCAGGTTGATGCAGCGGCCGAGGTCGAGGAAGACGAGGTGCTTTGCGGCGGTGGCGGAGCTGGAGAGGTAGTAGGGTTGCGAGAGGAAGAAGACGCATGAAAGGGGAGAATGAGGAAAGACCTGGTCTGGTCTATTTATAAGGGAAGACTGATAAGTGGGCGCGAAAAACGAGGAGGCCGAAAATATGGTTATCCAGCTACTAAGAAGCCTTGATTCTCGGAATGGTCATTAATATAAGGATCAGTTGAGATATGTTGGACAAAACATGCATTAATGGCAGTTGACGTCATGGCGGGTTATCGCAAATCCAGAAGATGACATCATGGTGGGTTATAGAACTTCTGTTCAAACGAAGAGCAGAAGAATTTTTCTAAGTGTTAAAAATTGACATGAACCCGTTCAAATCAATCTGGGGCCTAATGTTGTACATATAACTATTAGGTATGACCCGCCCAGGAGGGGCCGGGTTATACCTATGGCGACTCGTGGATATGAAGCCCAAGACGACATTTGAAGATGGCAGTTCAGCTAAGGTCCCAAAGCCCAAAGGCGACTCAAGGCCCGTAGAGATAAACCGCCATATGTATGTAACTTGTATTGTAAGACAGAAATAGACAGAGACCGAGCCGGACACTGTCTATGAGCCGTCCGGGACTCTGAGAGCCGCTGTGCGTCGACCTCTGTATATAAAGGGATGACTGGGCGGCGGTTCGGGGCAAGTAACATCAGATCAAGAACTAGGTCAAGCGGATTCGCTCTCTGGTAATCAAGACATAAGCAATCCCACTCAAAAACTGGATCGTAGGCTTTTATCTTCACCGTAAGGGGCCGAACCAGTATAAACCCCGTGTCCTTTGTCCCGATTAATCCCTTTAAACTTCCTAGTTGCGATGGCTCCACGACTATGTCCTTTCACTAGGACATCTGACGTGACAATTCCACGACAGTTACCTTATTGTTCGTCAAAATTGGATATGTGAAGTGTTGCGGAACGGCACGCTGAGCAGGTTCTATTAATTTTATCGCCCGGTGCAACGCACGGGCACTTGTCCTAGAGTTGCTGGATATTGGCGTTCTGAGGACCCAATTATAATTTGTATTCATGGTTAGGGTGTGATGTGTTATTTTGCATGGATTTATACGGGATCTATTCCATCGAAACAAAAATTATACTGCAAAAATGTGAAAAAATATTTTGCGATATCTTGTAATCCGATATCTTTGGATGGAATATACAGGATCTGCTAGAGGCAAAGGAAGGGAGTGGCTACTACACTTACTTGCTAATTCTCGTGATGAAGTACGTGACCGTATCATTATGCTTATTTGGAGAATTTGGTCCATGAGGTGTGACCTTGTGCATGGTAAAGAGATCCCTTCTGTGAATGTTTCAGCTGATTATCTAGCTCATTATCTAGAGACTTACTGTACATGCTATCACTTGATCTATCACGGAGGTACAACACAGAGGATATAATTAAGGGGAAGATGCCAGTAGTGTATGAATGTCCGGATATATGTGTTAACAAAGTTACAGTTGCTATGTTGTGGCCTCCACCATTAGTGAACCGGGTCGCCCTCTCTGTCGATGGGCGTTTTCCATGTGTGATGGCTTAGTGGCGGTTGTTATGATTCTCAGAAAACATGATGGAAGTATGCTGCATACCGGTGTTTATTTAATTGCAATGATGCTTTAGAGGCCGAACTTCATGCATGGATGTAAGGAATGGTGTTGGCGGTGCAACATAGTAATGAGCCTATTGTCGTTCAATCAGATCCTTTGGAAGCATTGTCGGCTTTGACGGGGGAAGCCCTATCTCGATCAGCTTATGGGCATTTGGTAGCTGAAATTAAACATCTTATGGTGAATAGAGAGTTTAATCGTATGAAAATTAAGCGTGAGCAAAATAAAAATAGGGTCGCAGATCGGTTAGCTTTTTATAGTCATACGGAGAGTGTTACTAATGTATGGCTACATAGTGGTCCGTCATGTATAGAGGATCTTTTGTCTCTTGATTGTAACCCTATTACCGTGGAATAGAACTTTTTTTCTCTCGGAAAAAAAAATCTGCTAGAGGCTCTGGACTCCTCTCTCGACTTTCCCTCAATCATAAAAAATAAAAAGAAAACTCCTCGATCTTACTACTGACCGCAAATCCCCCTTCCCCGCAGTCACATCCACCACTCAAACCCTAGGAGAATCCGTCCCGCCGATCCACTCCCATGGCCGCCCCCGACCCGACCTGGATGATGCTCGATCGTTTCGTCTTCCGCAGGGATGACGCCGAGTCCTTCCTTGACGAGGACGCCGCCCCCTTCACGATTGAAGGCGACATCTCACCGGACGGCATGTTCTCCATCGCCTTCCGCATCGCCAAGCCTCCGGTAACCTCCCGCATGTACCTCAAATGGAAGTGCGGCCCTAAGGCATGCCCTGGGTGCATTCCCGTGGCAGCGCACCGTGGTGTTCTTCTACTCAGGTTCACCCCTGAGCCGGGGAAGCTCGGCTTTGTGGAGCACTTCTTCATCTGCAGAAGTCGGTATGACCCGCTTGACAGCTCGCCCTTTGCACTAGAGCGAATTCCACTCTGCGCCACGATATGGCATGACGAGGACGGGACAGAGATACCTATGCGACGGCTGTTTGGGGATGACACCGTTGGCGTGTTGTCCCGTGATGAAGATTTTGCCATAGCGCAGCTCGTCCTACGCAGGCCCTTGGTGAAGGCTGATAAGATGGAAGCGGATCTGTGCATGCTCCGATCCAAGTCAAATACCGACTATACATGGGAGATTGAGGAGGGGCTTCCTATCCTTTACGAAGCGGATGAAATCTGTGACTTGGAAGCTTGGGGTACCCATAGAGTCATCCCCTTCAACGAATACTTATGCTGGGTTAACTATGGTATAGGAGGTGTCTTATTCTGCGAGGTATTCGAAGAAAGGCCCAAGATTTCTTACCTGAGGCTGCCCATACATAACCGCCGCCTAAGGCAACGCCCTGTACTTGACAGAAAGTGCAGCGTGTGCTTGACGAAAGGCTACTTTGGCGCCCATGAGTTAACGTTTGTTGATGTTGATCGCGAGGATGGTTACCTTGTCGGCCCACTGAGCCCTGAAACTGGTTTTACTATTGCTTACCATGTTCTAAGAAAAACAGGCTATAGTGGCATGAAGTGGGATCTGGTCTTTTTCCTCACATCTGCTGAATTGTGGGATCTCAATAAATCTCTGCCACTCGAAGTTCTGACGTTTCCACATGTAAGCATGGATGAGCCTAATGTGGTACACTTTCTATTGTCTCAGCCAGTGTCACATCAACTTGTCAAGGTTTCAGTGGTTTCCATCGACATGATTAGACGCAAAGTGCTCGCAGTAGTTCCATATATTGAAGAGAATGATATCCAAGGCAAAGACCCCCAGATAGTCTCGCAAGCGTCCAGTTATCTCCAGTCATTCCTTCCCTCCGAACTTCCGAAGTTCGTTGATCCCGCCTGGTACTTGCATCTTCCGTATTTATTTTTGGGCACACTTTTCATTTTTGCACTCAATTTTGTTGCTTTCTCCGTGTTGCCAACATTGGCTGAATTTGAATTTGAATTTTGTTATAAAACTATGACAACTAGGCTAAGAATGAGAACCAGTTGCTGTTACTTCAAATAGCAACATCTGCAATTGATATAATAACACAAAAGAAACAACTTATTTTAGCCGCTGTGAGTTGTTTCCACCCTTTATACAATGTTCTGCATTTATATTTTAAGTGGATTTTATTGAGTCAATTGACTGATTCTTGACTGATTCACTTGCTACCCTTGTCTTGCTTACGGAGTCAATTGAATCTAAACGAACAAATTCTAAATTACTCAGAAGCTTTGTTGCACAGCACGACTAATAGTTAAACGTGGTCACAATAATGTTTACTTGTATATCTACCATTCCATTATATTCCTGAGTTATAAATGCACCTAATATGACCTGGTATCTGTGGTAACAAGATTTAAATTTTTTGATTCTATATCCAATTCAACTATGTTTAGATGGTATGCTGTTCCAGTTAGTAGTGACGTCAGGTGCTAGCATTCACATATTCTCTTCTTGCTTCATTGTTTATTATATTTAGGTGGGTGGATGTGGATTACAATTGTTTGGTTATATACTGTTACTACCCTTTTATCATATATGGTCCGTACTTTCTAAAACACATAAAACCAGACCTTTACAGACACTTTATCTGTCAGGGACATATATTTATTTGTAATTCCCTCTTGATGATAACAGAAAGCACTTGCTGTTCTATGAAGATAGCATCAACTCAGTACCATCTAAGAGGTAAGAAATGGAGAATATGATCAATGAGAGGATGAAATGGGGGGCCTGGAGCCAAACACATTGCATGATATTTCCCGCATGATATTTCCCACTGGTATTTCGGCACAATATATGTTCCACGCCTGCTAGTTTTGTACCTTTGTGTTATATGGAGCTGTCAGCTTAGTAATTTGATGTTGCTTGAGCTGTGAAGATTATGTTCAGTCCATGGGATTTGTAGTGCGGTACTTATGATGTGGTAAGTTTTTATGCACTCATTATTTCATATTGTTTTTGCTGATGATGGTTGAGTCCAACACATACTAACTAATTCTTGGTCTCTGTTTGACTGCAGTGAAGGGTTTGGTTCAGTAGGGCGTGTAGTTCACATCGTGGGAACCTCTTGGGTGAGAATTAAGAAATCCTGCACCCTGCCTTCACTAATGATTTTACGCCTCATGGTTTTCTGCACACATGTTTTGCAGAACGATTAGCTTCCTCCTAGGTCCATGTCAGAAATGGATCCTGTATTGGCTCACTTACATGTGAATTATGGGATTGGAGGGGGTATACAAATGGCCTTTTTGTGTGCCAAATGCTGGTTGCATGAGGCACAGTTTGATCTGGGATGAAATGATCGTCACCATGTGGTTCGATGAGTGGCGTGAGGGTGGATTAAGCTTGCTATTTCTGTTTTCTGTGCTCTTTGCATATAATTTTAGCTCAACTGCATGACACCAGAGCTCAAAGGCTGTAACTTTGTTATTGGTTTTTAATTTACTTATTCGTTCTATGGAGTACTGGTGGATGTACTATCGTTGGCAGGTAATGTAGATGTGTCTGTCGTCTAATTGGAGACCATGATAAATGAAGAGGCACAAAAATGTGGAAATTGACTGCTATGCTTGCCTAACATCAGTTACATCTTGGAGAGTCTAGCACCTTGTGGGAGCATTCATGTAATCATGTTTACACTTTTTTTTGTCAAAAGGCACAACATTCTTATTTTGGATTTTGATTCGTCACAGGCTGTATATGGTTTATGGTTTATAGGGACACAATGTTGATGGGTTAGTGCAGGGTGATTTTGGAAGTTTTGAATTAGTGGTTGCAATAGTTATTGTGTTATTGCTTATCAGGGCAACTCCAACACGAATCAGACTCGATTATAAGTTGATTTATATTTTAAGTAGTTTTTTATTTTGTCAATTCACTGATTCACTTGCTACCATTGTCTTGCTTACGGAGTCAATTGAATCTGAATGAACAAGTTCTAAATTACTCGAAAGCTTTGTTGCACAGCACGACTAATAGTTAAACGTGGTCACAATAATATTTACTTGTATATCTGTCATTCCGTTATCTAGTAATACTGAAATAGTGTTAGTGGGGCTGTGGAGTAGCAGGATTTTTTTTTTGTATTTGTTTTTTTGCACTTTAGTATTGCAGTAAGAATACTTGTTTTCAGTATTTAGTTAATTCACTTTATTTCAGTGCTAATATATCAGCACTTTGCTTTTTTTTTTCCTGCAGCAAGCATGTCTTGGATTCTCCTGCTGCTCCACCTACTCGTACTGCTGCTTCAACCCAAGTGAACATAAACACTGCAGAAATAATATATGACTGTCCTGCATGTAACACTTTATTATCATGGCTTTAGTGGACATGTCTATGATTGTGATTTACAGTGGTGTATTTTGGCTGGCAAGTGCCAAGATGTCTTTGTGGCAGGATATATGAGATATTGTGCCTCAAGAGGTGGGTGAGGCGTGAGAGTTGTAAACACCTCTGCTGGACTCGGGCTTCTTTACCCATTCTTCTTTAATATATGATATATGATACGCATATTCGTGCGTATTTGTCAGGGGATGAACCCCGGACAGGCAATGGAACCTGAATCCTTTTCAAAAACAACGGGGCCAGCATCGCCCCTCAAGCCGGCTCGCGCTTGGCCGGGTCGCTCAACCCTGCCAAGCCCCTCAACCCGGTCAAACTCTCCAACCCTGTTGTACTCCTCAACTCGGCCCCCACGGCTAGCTCAAGGCGGTCGAACTTGGCACACCAAGACTTCCCCAACAAGTCAGCTTCCCCTTGGCGTGTTCCTCAACCCGGTCACGCGTCAGCTCCCGTCCCATCCAGACCGTACGATGGGACGAGTCTCCATCTATCAATGATCGAGGCAACAATGCCCCGCTCATGCCTTCGGACAGCCGAGGCATGGCGACAGTGCCCCCCACCTACCCGCTGACCGGGGCCGGCGTGGCAACAGTGCACCCATCGTCATTGCTGACGCCAGCAAGCGGCGACCTGTACCCGACTCAACCCAGCCACTCCCCGACGACCGACAAGACGGCGAACAGTGCCCCTAGGCATGCGGGGCCCGCGTTCGGAGAACCCGGCGAGCCCTGACACCCGGCGGGTCCTAGCTTCGGATTCCCAGACGCTGACAACCCGGCCCTACGCCTTTGTAACATTACCGTTGTATCCCTGGGAGGTTGACCTATAAAACCCCTCAGGAGCCCTCATGCATACAGACAAGCAACTAAGCAAGCATACGGTAGAGAGATCCACAGCTAGCAACACTCCACCCATACACCAGGGGAAGGGGCAACCCGAGCCTTGGCATGCCTTCCCTCTTCCTCAATACAGCTCTAGGAGCAACTCTGTACTGTTGCATATCAACCACACTCGGCAGGACTAGGGGTGTTATCTCTCCGGAGTGCCCCGAACCTGGGTATGTCTTGCGTCCCGCGCTCGCTCATGCCAACCTCGCCTCTGAAGCCCACCACTGCCCTCGAGCCTCCTCCTCTCTTTAGCCATCCCTTGGCATCTGTCGTGCGCCCACCACGATACTTGGCGCCCACCATGGGGCAGCTCGAGGTCCTGGCCGGGAGCATGCTTCACACGGGGCTTCTCTCCGACTCCGACGAGCCCGTCACGCTGGCGGACGACGTCATCCATGCGCTCGCCGCCTCCTTCGCCGCGCTGCGCATCTCCGATGTGCCTGCGACCGACGAGTACCCCAATAAGGTATTTGACTTTTCTGACTCCCCTCTTTCCCGGGGCGATGGACCTCCGCGTGGAGGTTTTCGTCACCGACACCGGCGCCTCTTCCTCGTCGAGCGCGGCAAGGAAGGCCGCCGAAGCCAGGGCCGTAGCGGATCGGGCCGTCTCGCCCAACCCGTTGTGCGCCAGGATGCAGAGCCTTCGCGTCCTCTTCGGCACCGACATCGACGCCTCCAACATCACCGAGGCCCGGACTCGGCTCGAGGAGGACCTCCAGTGTAACGCCCCGAGACCGACGCTCCAGATGCCGCCCAGTTATTTTGTTATCGCCATGTGTTTCTTTTGTGCTTGCTCTTTTATTTTTGCATTGCATCATGTCATCATGCCAGCATGTCATTTAATTTTTAAAACCTCAACTAAATAAATTGCATAGATCTTTTGATCTATTTAAATCGACGGAATTCACATGGTGATTTCTCTTTAAAACATATTCCAAAGTCTCCTACTATTATTAGGGAGCTATAATAAAATTATTCCATTTATTTGGAATTAATCATAACCCACTTGCAAAATATCCCATGCCGTTGTTATCTCAATTCTTGGTCTCCAACCTTGCCCATAATTTCTTTCGTCATTTTCCGGAGCCCCATCGAAATCCTCAACATTTTTGGACACTTCAAAAACCTAGTCCTAGTTCAAACCCATTTGAATTTCAAATGAGTTTGAATTTAATTCCTGCAATCTTGTCCACACCATATTTCTTGGAACAAGCGCATTTTTGTGAGTCCGGGAAAATAATCCCCTTGCCCAAATTCTTGTCCACTCATTTCTTTTCTCTCCTTTTCTTTCTTTGCTTTTCTGTTTTTGTGAGAGATTTGAAGAAGTGAGAAAGAGAGAGATAGATGCCAGCAACAACAGCCGACCAGGCCTCTTGCCTTTTCCCTCTCCGCGGTCTGGCCCAACAGATCGAGGTCCAACCAGCAGCCCAGCCGCCCCACCTAAACCTAACCCTAGCCCCTCACCACACTCTCTCCCGATCCCCATCTCTCCCTCTCGTTCCCGTGCCCGCCGCCACACCCGCATTGTGCCCGATCCCATCACCTGCTCGACCTCCTTCTTCGTCCCGATCGGTAATAGAAACGCTACCAGGCCGTCGTCCCGCGCCCAAGCTCCTCCGCCCCGAGCTCTGTTCGCGCTGCCGATTGCTCGGATCCGGCGTCGGCCGACCGGATCCACCCGGCTTCACTGTTCTCGGCGCTGTTGGAGCCATGCTTCAGGTCCCCGCCGCCAAGCTCTGTCGCCGCCGGCCTCGACCTCCTCCCTCGCGCAGCTCCTTCCCTGCCTCCACCGCGAGCCCACCATGGCGCCGCTGCCTCGCTGTAGCTGCTGCTATGCTTGCTGCCGCACCTCCCACTGGCCCCCGCTGATGCCATGGTCGCCTCGTCAGCAAGCTCGCCTCCGCCTCTCCTGCTGCCCCGACCGGTCTAGCCTCGGCTCAGCTAGCCCCCTGCATCGCTTCCTCACCAGGAGCTGAGCTCCATCCAGCTCGGCGCCACTACAAGTTCAAGGGCGCATCTGTTCACCTAGGTTGTTCGTCCTCTGCTTGCAGCTCCATCCATGGCGGCCTCTGTTCGTTGACCACCGAGACCTGAGGCCCTTTTGTGTTGCTTCACTTTGGATGCGCCAAGATCCTCTCCGACAAGCGCATCTACATGGTGACACGTCAAGTACCACGAAAACCATGTACCGTCAAGTTCGTCTACGGAATGAGTACCACTACGCCCGAAGACCGTGGATGCACCAAGTTCCACTACGAGATGTACCACTACCGTCGCCAAGATCGTGAGTACCTCTACCGTCGCCATGAACGACTACTTCCACGACATCCGTGAACCACTACTTCCACTACCGTCGCAAGAACGATTACTTCCACTACGGCCCGTGTACCACTACTTCCTCGACGAACTCGTTACGCCCTGAAAATGCATGCTTCAAAGGTATAACCGCCGAGACGATGACCCGTGGACGAATGCATGTTGTCTGAGATGAACCGTATGTTTGCACCGTGCCCAAGCTGTCATTGCACGTTTCTCCTCGTTTGCCATGCCATCGACCCGTGGGAACCCGGTAACCGGGATCACCCCACCATCTTTTGCATGTTCCGCACATCCACACCTTCTTTTGCACCGGTATCTTCATGGGTTACCAGAACCGACATGTTGTCGTGGCACCATTATCGGATTCATCGCCGTGGCACCTCTTCTTTCCATCATGGTGACCAAATGCTACATAACATGCTCATGTCAACATTGTCATGAAAAATTGCATAAACCTTGATTATGTCATCCGCATCATGTTAACAACATTTAAATGGTTAAAATTGTGTTTGCTTTATATTGCTAAATAACATATGGGGATTTCCGGAATTGTTGTTTGTTGTTTCCGGCCTCATTTAAACTTGCCTAAATAATTAGTTTAATTATGTTTCACCTCTTGCCATGTTTATAACATGTAATATTGTTGTGTTCCTAAACGAGAGAGAACCAAATAATTGATGTGGTGTTTCATGCAACTCGTTGCATATTGAGCTCCACTTAACTTGTAATGTTGTTTGTGCATATTGCCATGCCATGCCTCTTTAAACTGGACATGCATCATACCTGTTTGTGCATCATGACATGTTTATACTTGTGTGTTTACCATGTTGTTTGCTTCTTTCCGGTTTGCTTCTCTTGTTAGCTTCGGTTTCGTTCCGGAGTTGTGAGGATTCGTTCGACTACGTCCGTTTGTCTTCTTCATGGTTTCATTCTTCTTCCTTGTGGGATCTCAGGCAAGATGACCATTACCCTCGATATCACTTCTATCTTTGCTTGCTAGTTGCTTCGTTCTATCGCTATGCTGCGTTACCTATCACTTGTTTACCATGCCTCCCATATTGCCATGTCAGCCTCTAACCTTTTCACCCTTCCTAGCAAACCGTTGCTTGGCTATGTTACTGCTTTTGCTCAGCCCCTCTTATAGCGTTGTTAGTTGTAGGTGAAGTTGAAGATTGCTCCATGATGGACATGATTATGTTGGGATATCACAATATCTCTTATTTAATTGATGCATCTATATACTTGGTAAAGGGTGGAAGGCTCGGCCTTATGCCTGGTGTTTTGTTCTACTCTTGCCGCCCTAGTTTCCGTCATACTGGTGTTATGTTCCTTGATTTTGCGTTCCTTACGCGGTTGGGTGATTTATGGGACCCCCTTGACAGTTCGCTTTGAATAAAACTCCTCCAGCAAGGCCCAACCTTGGTTTTAACATTTCCCACCTAAGCCTTTTTCCCTTGGGTTCTGCAGGCTCAAGGGTCATCTTTATTTTACCCCCCGGGCCAGTGCTCGTCGTGAGTGTTGGTCCAACCTGTCAGCCGCCGGTGGCCACCAGGGGCAACTCTGGGCTGGCCTACCGGAAGTTTGGACAATCCGGTGTGCTCTGAGAACAAGATATGTGCAGCTCCTATCGGGATTTGTCGGCACATTCGGGTGGCTTTGCTGGTGTTGTTTTACCATTGTCGAAATGTCTTGTAAACCGGGATTCCGAGACTGATCGGTCTTCCTGGGAGAAGGAATATCCTTCGTTGACCGTGAGAGCTTGTGATGGGCTAAGTTGGGACACCCCTGCAGGGTATAAACTTTCGAGAGCCGTGCCTGCGGTTATATGGCAGATGGGAATTTGTAAATGTCCGGTTGTAGATAACTTGACACCAGATTCGAATTAAAACGCATCAACCGCGTGTGTAGCCGTGATGGTCTCTTTTTAGCGGAGTCCGGGAAGTGAACACGATCTTGGGTTATGTTTGGCGTAAGTAGGAGTTCAGGATCACTTCTTGATCATTGCTAGCTTCACGACCATTCCTTTGCTTCTTTTCTCGCTCTTATTTGCATATGGTAGCCACCATATATGCTTAGACGCTGCTGCAACCTCACCACTTATCCATTCCTTTACCAATTAAGCTTTGCTAGTCTTGATACCCATGGTTTTGAGATTGCTGAGTCCTCATGACTCACCAGATACTATCACAACAGTTGCAGGTGCCGATGATACCAGTGCAGGTGATGCAACCGAGCTCAGATGGGGGCTCAACGAAGATCTTGGTCGTTGCTATGTTTCATTTCATGTTGATCAGTAGTGGAGCCCAGTTGGGACGATCGGGGATCTAGCAGTTGGGTTATCTTCTTTTCTTTTGGCTTCGTCCGTAGTCGGACTATGTGTGTACTCTGATTGATGTATGATTTGATTATATGTTCATTGTGTGAAGTGGTGATTGTAAGCCAACTCTTTATCCCATTCTTGTTCATTACATGGGATTGTGTGAAGATGACCCTTCTTGCGACAAAACCACAATGCGGTTATGCCTCTAAGTCGTGCTTCGACACGTGGGAGATATAGCCGCATCGTGGGTGTTACAAGTTGGTAATCAGAGCCATCCCTGACTTAGGAGCCCCCTGCTTGATCGAATCGCTGACGTTGTTGAGTCTAGAACAAAAATGTTTTGAGTCTTAGGATTATATATATTGGAGAGTAGGATTCTTTTTACTCCTTAGTCCCTTCGTCGCTCTGGTGAGGCCTCCTGACATAGATGTTTTGTCTTTCCTCACCTCAAATTTCACCAATTTTTTTTAGGATCACGCGGGTATCTTGGGATCGTTCCGATATTCTTATGACGAGAACATTGTTCTTGGTGCCTCCTGACATTTAGGGGTTGTGGCAGTGTCCCGGGGAGTTGAGCTCCGAGGTGTTGTCGTCACAATTTTATCGTTGCAGTTCTGCAATACCTGAGTTTTGCCGACATCGAAAATCTCTTTTATGCAGTTGTTGGTGCGATAACCTCGACGCCACCAAGTACTGGGGAGTTCGGGAGTATTGCCATAGCTCGTATAACGGATGCTTTTCGAAGGTTGAGGTACATGATTTCTGAAGGTTTCTTGGTTATGTGTTGACGGATGGATACAACTGGATGTAGGGATTGTTAGTTTGGGTGATATATATTGCTTCCCGTGTATCCCCAACACCAGATTGCATAACCAGAAAGTTTCGGGAGTTTTATAGGTGGGAATTCAAGTAGCTCTAGTTTTTTTCTTTCCGACAGATGCATGATATGAGATTGGGGTTCGACGTCTAGTGGTCCGCCTATCCACGGTCGTTTTTACAGTGGTCTCGTTGTGTCTTAAAGAATCCTTGGCTATGCCGATTCAGGGACACTTCGTATGTCATGTGCACTGCCTTGTACATGATGGTGCTGTACAATCGAGCCCGTGTGGGCCCCACCACGAGAACTTCGGACGGAGTCTCTATCATATGTTTGTTCCGGCTTATTCTGCAAGCCAAATCCTTTGTTTTGTTTTATTTGTGGTATTCGAGTTGCTTCGATGTCAAAGTGTTGATTCCATACCTTCCCTAAATGGTGTTCTCATATTTCTATGGGAGTGCTAATCATTCTTAATCATCGAGGTTGTCATGCAATTCTTTTTCAACCGATGTGCTTCTTTTCAAGAGGATCCGATCATTTCAACATCTGCAAGATCAATTCTAAGTTTTTTCTCAACGGTATCCATTCCATTTGCCCCAAGTTGTCTTTGTTTTCCCACCCTCCCACCCCTTTTCTTCAAGGACTCATATATTTAAGCAAGTATCCTTTTATTGATGGGAAGTCTCTCCATTCTTTTCTGGCAATGTTCTTATCCGGTGATTCTCAGGAAGATACTAACGGAGCTTTAAGTTCATTATTCTTCATGCTCTTTTCTTCCCCGGTGGATTCAATTCAAGATTTGTCGATCATATCCTTTCCTTGTTTCAAATGTTTCCCATGTCGGTGCACCTCTTAATTGCCCACCTCTCTCTATTCGTATCTGAGTGCTAAATATATCGCAGAAGAATCATTTTTCCATTCTTAATCCGTTTGAGTACTTCGAGGTTTTTTCTCTCATTCAAGTCATTTAATTCAACCGGTGCAATCTCTATTCAAAATCGTTCAACGGTATTTTCTTTTGAGTGGGCCTAACCCAGGTATTTTTCCAGGATCTTACCTGACTCTTCTAATTCTTTCCGGAGTTATTCTCAAATTCATTGCAAAGTTTGACGTAAGAATGAATTATCATCAGTCAAATGTTTTTCTCCAAGATCTTTCAAATTATTTTTCATTGTTGGCTCAAACTCTGTGTTTTTCATTCTCCCGGAGTATCTCAACAATCTATGGTGGTGTTTCTCGTCGTCATTTCTCGGATTTTTAAGACCAAAGAAGATTTCCTCTTAAATCCTTAACCGTTCTTCCGGAGATTCATGGTTCTAGCTTCATGCCATCCTCATAATTGTTTTTGATTGTGACAATTCTTTTCTTACCATCCGGAGCATTTCATGAGTTGTTTCCATTTCTTTCCTCCGAAGGCCATCATGTCATAATTCTTCATTCTTAGCATGTAGCTATCGTTCTCCAAATCTTACCGGTACATCGTTCAAATATCCTCTAATCAGTTCATGATCTCTTCGTTCTCATGTATCTAAATCCCCTCAAGTATCTTCATTCGTTTTCCAACTCTTTCCGATGAATTGTGCCCTTGCTACTCTCTTTTCCCATTTTTACGGTGGATCGTTCAAGATTTCACTTTCTATGTTATCATATCAATTCATTCGTTGTTTCCAAACCCCACCGGTGGTTCGTGGAAGACCTTCCCAAGTTGCGCTATTTCTCTCGTCAATCTTTTCAAGAAGAATAAGTGGCATGCCAAATCCACTGCTTGTCATCAATTTAAATTGGTGAAGGATACGCATAACGTAATTCTTATTATTGCTTCATCCAAGTGATCTAGTTTCTTCTTCCCAGAGTTGTTCATCACGTCACATTTCTCGGTTCGAGATGCTTCATCTTTTCTTTCAAGAGTTCCATGTTTTCTGCATTATCTCGTCACGAAGCTCCTTCTAAATCATCGCAAGGCTTCATCTTGTGTTCTCAACTTCTCTTTCTTTTTATCATCCTTTTATTATTGGTGTTCTTCATGGAGGCTCTACATGGTGGTTCGTCAAGTATTCCTTTCATTCTTCATTTTTCTTCAAGATTTCTCTTGAGGTTATGATCCGCCAGACTATACTCAAAATTAAACATCGTGCTCAACACATGTTTTGTTTTGAGGCGTTCAAGCATTCTTCATCTTCCATTCCAAAATGCAATTCTCCTACCTTATCTTTTGAGATGGTGTTATATCATTCTTGACAATTTCCATTCATGTTTCGTGATTCACATGTTGTTAAGAACAAGGTATTTTAAATTCATCAATCTCTTCGTTGGAGTTATCTTGGTATAGATTTCACTTAAAGCCTTCCCTAAGGAATGTTGCTATTGTAGTGATTATCAATGGTCCAAGTTATCTCTCTATCATCTTGGTGGAAGAAGTTTTGTCATCTCGTTGGTGTTATCAATTATATTATTTGTTTCCGTAGTGGCAGAATATCACCTCAATTTTGAGAAGTTTTCCATAAGCCCACAACAAGCTTGTGCTTTTCGTTGTTGATTTTCAAACAACTCCATTCAATTCTTCTTTGCAAGGATGCTTTCCAAGCTCATTTGTGGCCCAAGTTGGCATTTTCTTCTCCATTCCGTTATTCCAATAATCTATCTTCTATTCTTTCTTCCGGAGGCATTGTGATGTTGCTCTCTTCACTCATCATCTCCAATTGAGGATCGTGTTCTTTTCATGCTTATCCATTTAACTGAAGTGTTGTGTCATCTCTTCAAGTTCTTTTCATCTTATCAAGTCTTGCATCTCTTTTGAACCGGAGTGCTGCCCGAATTCTTCTTCTCTCATCTTATTTTAACCAGAGTGGTTCCAATTCCTTCTTGTCCATTGTACTCATCATTCATAGCTTTGCAACCTCCAAGGTTCAAATGGTGTTCCTTGTTTCTATTTTTCTACCGCAGTGCTCTCAATTGTGTTCAACTCCGTTGTGTTCTTTCTTTCAACTTTTCGACCTCTCAAGGTTCTTTGGTTTCACTCATTGGTCGAAGAAGCAACTAAGTTTTACCTCCTCTCTTCCTCTTCCATTTCTCTCCGGTGCCATCCTAGATCTCGGGACGAGATCCTCTTGTAGTGGTGGAGTGTTGTAGCGCCCCGAGACTGATGCTCCAGGTGCCGCCCAGTTATTTTGTGATCGCCGTGTGTTTCTTTTGTGCTTGCTCTTTAATTTTTGCATTGCATCATGTCATCATGCCAACATGTTATTTAATTTTTAAAACCTCAACTAAATAAATTGCATAGATCTTTTGATCTATTTAAATCAAGGGAATTCACATGGTGTTTTCTCTTTAAAACATATTCCAAAGTCTCCTACTATTATTAGGGAGCTATAATAAAATTATTCCATTTATTTGGAATTAATCATAACCCACTTGCAAAATATCCCATGCCGTTGTTATCTCAATTCTTGGTCTCCAACCTTGCCCATAATTTCTTTTGTCATTTTCCAGAGCCCCACCGAAATCCTCAACATTTTTGGACACTTCAAAAACCTAGTCCTAGTTCAAACCCATTCGAATTTCAAATGAGTTTGAATTTAATTCCTGCAATCTTGTCCACACCATTTTTCTTGGAACAAGCGCATTTTTGTGAGTCCAGGAAAATAACCCCCTTGCCCAAATTCTTGTCCACTCATTTCTTTTCTCTCCTTTTCTTTCTTTGCTTTTCTGTTTTTGTGAGAGATTTGAAGAAGTGAGAAAGAGAGAGATAGATGCCAACAACAACAGCCGACCAGGCCTCTGGCCTTTTCCCTCTCCGCGGTCTAGCCTAGCAGATCGAGGTCCAACCAGCAGCCCAGCCGCCCCACCTAAACCTAACCCTAGCCCCTCACCACACTCTCTCCCGATCCCCATCTCTCCCTCTTGTTCCCGTGCCCGCCGGCACACCCGCATCGCGCCCGATCCCATCACCTGCTCGACCTCCTTCTTCGTCTCGATCGGCAACAGAAACGCCACCAGGCCATCGTCCCACGCTCAAGCTCCTCCGCCCCGAGCTCCGTTTGCGCTGCCGATTGCTCGGATCCGGAGCCGGCCGACCGGATCCACCCGGCTTCACTCTTCTCGGCGCTATCGGAGCCATGCTTCAGGTCCCCGCCACCAAGCTTTGTCGCCGCCGGCCTCGACCTCCTCCCTCGCGCGGCTCCTTCCCTGCCTCCACCGCAAGCCCACCATCGCGCCGCTGCCTTGCTGTAGCTGCTGCTATGCTTGCTGCTGCACCTCTCGCTGGCCCCTGCTGATGCCATGGTCGCCTCGTCAGCAAGCTCGCCTCCGCCTCTCCTGCTGCCCCGACCGGTTTAGCCTCGGCTCAGCTAGCCCCCAGCATCGCTTCCTCACCAGGAGCTGAGCTCCATCCAGCTCGGCGCCACTACAAGTTCAAGGGCGCATCTGTTCGCCTAGGTTGTCCGTCCTCTGCTCGCAGCTCCATCCATGGCGGCCTCTGTTCGTTGACCACCGAGACCTGAGGCCCTTTTGTGTTGCTTCGCTTTGGATGCACCAAGATCCTCTCCGACAAGCGCATGACTACATGGTGACACATCAAGTACCACGACAACCATGTCCCGTCAAGTTCGTCTATGGAATGAGTACCACTACGCCCGAATACCGTGGATGCACCAAGTTCCACTACGAGATGTACCACTACTGTCGCCAAGATCATGAGTACCTATGCCGTCGCCATGAACGACTACTTCCACGACATCCATGAACCACTACTTCCACTACCGTCGCAAGAACGATTACTTCCACTACGGCCCGTGTACCACTACTTCCTCGACGAACTCGTTCCGCCCCGAAAATGCACGCTTCAAAGGTATAACCGCCGAGACGATGACCCGTGGACGAAAGCATGTTGTCTGAGATGAACCGTATGTTTGCACCGTGCCCAAGCTGTCATTGCACGTTTCTCCTTGTTTGCCATGCCATCGACCCGTGGGAACCCGGTAACCGGGATCACCCCACCATCTTTTGCATGTTCCGCACATCCACACCTTCTTTTGCACCGGTATCTTCATGGGTTACCGGAACCGATATGTTGCCGTGGCACCATTATCGGATTCATCGCCGTGGCACCTCTTCTTTCCATCACGGTGACCAAATGCTACATAACATGCTCATGTCAACATTTTCATGAAAAATTGCATAAACCTTGATTATGTCATCCGCATCATGTTAACAACATTTTAAATGGTTAAAATTGTGTTTGCTTTATATTGCTAAATAACATATGGGGATTTCCGGAATTGTTGTTTGTTGATTCCGGCCTCATTTAAACTTGCCTAAATAGTTAGTTTAATTATGTTTCAGCTCTTGCCATGTTTATAACAACATGTAATATTGTTGTTTTCCTAAACGAGAGAGAACCAAATAATTGGTGTGGTGTTTCATGCAACTCGTTGCATATTGAGCTCCACTTAACTTGTAATGTTGTTTGTGCATATTGCCATGCCATGCCTCTTTAAACTGGACATGCATCATACCTGTTTGTGCATCATGACATGTTTATACTTGTGTGTTTACCATGTTGTTTGCTTCTTTCCGGTTTGCTTCTCTTGTTAGCTTCGGTTTCGTTCCGGAGTTGTGAGGATTCGTTCGACTACGTCCATTTGTCTTCTTCATGGTTTCATTCTTCTTCCTTGCGGGATCTCAGGCAAGATGACCATTACCCTTGATATCACTTCTATCTTTGCTTGCTAGTTGCTTCGTTCTATCGCTATGTTGTGTTACCTATCACTTGTTTACCATGCCTCCCATATTGCCATGTCAGCCTCTAACCTTTTCACCCTTCCTAGCAAACCGTTGCTTGGCTATGTTACTGCTTTTGCTCAGCCCCTCTTATAGCATTGTTAGTTGTAGGTGAAGTTGAAGATTGCTCCATGATGGACAGGATTATGTTGGGATATCACAATATCTCTTATTTAATTGATGCATCTATATACTTGGTAAAGGGTGGAAGGCTCGGCCTTATGCCTGGTGTTTTGTTCCACTCTTGCTGCCCTAGTTTCCGTCATACTGGTGTTATGTTCCTTGATTTTGCGTTCCTTACGCGGTTGGGTGATTTATGGGACCCCCTTGATAGTTTGCTTTGAATAAAACTCCTCCAGCAAGGCCCAACCTTGGTTTTAACATTTCCCACCTAAGCCTTTTTCCCTTGGGTTCTGCAGACTCAAGGGTCATCTTTATTTAACTCCCCGGGCCAGTGCTCGTCGTGAGTGTTGGTCCAACCTGTCAGCCGCCGGTGGCCACCAGGGGCAACTCTGGGCTGGCCTACCGGAAGTTTGGACAATCCGGTGTGCCTTGAGAACGAGATATGTGCAGCTCCTATCGGGTTTTGTCGGCACATTCGGGAGGCTTTGCTGGTCTTGTTTTACCATTGTCGAAATGTCTTGTAAACCGGGATTCCGAGACTGATCGGGTCTTCCTGGGAGAAGGAATATCCTTCGTTGACCGTGAGAGCTTGTGATGGGCTAAGTTGGGACACCCCTGCAGGGTATAAACTTTCGAGAGCCATGCCTGCGATTATGTGGCAGATGGGAATTTGTAAATGTCCGGTTGTAGATAACTTGACACCAGATTCAAATTAAAATGCATGAACCGCGTGTGTAGCCGTGATGGTCTCTTTTCAGCGGAGTCCGGGAAGTGAACACGGTCTTGGGTTATGTTTGGCGTAAGTAGGAGTTCAGGATCACTTATTGATCATTGCTAGCTTCACGACCGTTCCTTTGCTTCTCTTCTCGCTCTTATTTGCGTATGTTAGCCACCATATATGCTTAGACGCTGCTGCAACCTCACCACTTATCCATTCCTTTACCCATTAAGCTTTGCTAGTCTTGATACCCATGGTTTTGAGATTGCTGAGTCCTCGTGACTCACCAGATACTATCACAACAGTTGCAGGTGCCGATGATACCAGTGCAGGTGATGCAACCGAGCTCAGATGGGAGCTCAACAAAGATCTTGGTCGTTGCTATGTTTCATTTCATGTTGATCAGTAGTGGAGCCTAGTTGGGACAATCGGGGATCTAGCAGTTGGGTTATCTTCTTTTCTTTTGGCTTCGTCCGTAGTCGGACTATGTGTGTACTCTGATTGATGTATGATTTTATTATATGTTCATTGTGTGAAGTGGTGATTGTAAGCCAACTCTTTATCCCATTCTTGTTCATTACATGGGATTGTGTGAAGATGACCCTTCTTGCGACAAAACCACAATGCGGTTATGCCTCTAAGTCGTGCTTCGACACGTGGGAGATATAGCCGCATCGTGGGTGTTACAAGTTGGTAATCAGAGCCATCCCCGACTTAGGAGCCCCCTACTTGATCGAATCACTGACGTTGTTGAGTCTAGAACAAAAATGTTTTGAGTCTTAGGATTATATATATTGGAGAGTAGGATTCTTTTTACTCCTCAGTCCCTTCGTCGCTCTGGTGAGGCCTCCTGACATAGATGTTTTGTCTTTCCTCACCTCAAATTTCACCAATTTTTTTTTAGGATCACGCGGGTATCTTGGGATCGTTCCGATATTCTTATGACGAGAACATTGTTCTTGGTGCCTCCTGACATTTAGGGGTTGTGGCAGTGTCCCGGGGAGTTGAGCTCCGAGGTGTTGTCGTCACAATTTTATCGTTGCAGTTCTGCAGTACCTGAGTTTTGCCGACATCGAAAATCTTTTTTATGCAGTTGTTGGTGCGATAACCTCGACGCCACCAAGTATTGGGGAGTTTGGGAGTATTGCCATAGCTCGTATAACGGATGCTTTTCGAAGGTTGAGGTACACGATTTCTGAAGGTTTCTTGGTTATGTGTTGACGGATGGATACAGCTGGATGTAGGGATTGTTAGTTTGGGTGAGATATATTGCTTCCCCTGTATCCCCAACACCAGATTGCATAACCAGAAAGTTTCGGGAGTTTTATAGGTGGGAATTCAAGTAGCTCTAGTTTTTTTCTTTCCGACAGATGCATGATATGAGATTGGGGTTCGACGTCTAGTGGTCCGCCTATCCACGGTCATTTTTACAGTGGTCTCGTTGTGTCTTAAAGAATCCTTGGCTATGCCGGTTCGGGGACACTTCGTATGTCACGTGCACTTCCTTGTACATGATGGTGCTGTACGATCGAGCCCATGTGGGCCCCACCACGAGAACTTCGGACGAAATCTCTATCATATGTTTGTTCCAGCTTATTCTGCAAGCCAAATCCTTTGTTTTGTTTTATTTGTGGTATTCGAGTTGCTTCGATGTCAAAGTGTTGATTCCATACCTTCCCTAAATGGTGATCTCATATTTCTACGGGAGTGCTAATCATTCTTAATCATCGAGGTTGTCATGCAATTCTTTTTCAACCGGTGTGCTTCTTTTCAAGAGGATCCAATCAGTTCAACATCTGCAAGATCAATTCTAAGTTTTTTCTCAACGGTATCCATTCCATTTGCCCCAAGTTGTCTTTGTTTTCCCACCCTCCCACCCCTTTTCTTCAAGGACTCATATATTTAAGCAAGTATCCTTTTATTGATGGGAAGTCTCTCCATTCTTTTCCGGCAATGTTCTTATCCGGTGATTCTCAGGAAGATACTAACGGAGCTTTAAGTTCATTATTCTTCATTCTCTTTTCTTCCCCGGTGGATTCAATTCAAGATTTGTCGATCATATCCTTTCCATGTTTCAAATGTTTCCCATGTCGATGCACCTCTTAATTGCTCACCTCTCTCTATTCGTATCTGAGTGCTAAAGATATCACAGAAGAATCATTTTTCCATTCTTAATCCGTTTGAGTACTTCGAGGTTTTTTCTCTCATTCAAGTCATTTAATTCAACCGGTGCAATCTCTATTCAAAATCGTTCAATGGTATTTTCTTTTGAGTGGGCCTAACCCACAGGTCTTTTTCCAGGATCTTAACTGACTCTTCTAATTCTTTCTGGAGTTATTCTCAAATTCATTGCAAAGTTTGACGTAAGAATGAATTATCATCAGTCAAATGTCTTTCTCCAAGATCTTTCAAATTATTTTTCATTGTTGGCTGAACCTCTGTGTTTTTCATTCTCCCGGAGTATCTCAACAATCCATGGTGGTGTTTCTCGTCGTCATTTCTCGGATTTTGAAGACCAAAGAAGATTTCCTCTTAAATCCTTACCCGTTCTTCCAGAGCTTCATGGTTCTAGCTTCATGCCATCCTCATAATTGTTTTTGATTGTGACAATTCTTTTCGTACCATCCGGAGCATTTCATGAGTTGTTTCCATTTCTTTCCTCCGAAGGCCATCATGTCATAATTCTTCATTCTCAGCATGTAGCTATCGTTCTCCAAATCTTACCGGTACATCGTTCAAATATCCTCCAATCAGTTCATGATCTCTTCGTTCTCATGTATCTAAATCCCCTCAAGTATCTTCATTTGTTTTCCAACTCTTTCCGATGAATTGTGCCCTTGCTACTCTCTTTTCCAATTTTTATGGTGGATCGTTCAAGATTTCACTTTCTATGTTATCATATCAATTCATTCGTTGTTTCCAAACCCCACCGGTGGTTCGTGGAAGACCTTCCCAAGTTGCGGTATTTCTCTCGTCAATCTTTTCAAGAAGAATAAGTGGCATGCCAAATCCGTTGCTTGTCATCAATTTAAATTGGTGAAGGATACACATAACGTAATTCTTATTATTGCTTCATCCAAGTAATCTAGTTTCTTCTTCCCAGAGTTGTTCATCATGTCACATTTCTCGGTTCGAGATGCTTCATATTTTCTTTCTAGAGTTCCAAGTTTTCTGCATTATCTCATCGCGAAGCTCCATCTAAATCATCACAAGGCTTTACCTTGTGTTCTCAACATCTCTTTCTTTTTATCATCCTTTTATTACCGGAGTTCTTCATGGAGGCTCTACATGGTGGTTCGTCAAGGATTCCTTTCATTCTTCATTTTTCTTCAAGATTTCTCTTGAGGTTATGATCCACCAGACTATACTGAAAATTAAACATCGTGCTCAACACATGTTTTGTTTTGAGGCGTTCAAGCATTCTTCATCTTCCATTCCAAAGTGCAATTCTCCTACCTTATCTTTTGAGATGGTGTTATATCATTCTTTACAATTTCCATTCATGTTTCGTGATTCACATGTTGTTAAGAACGAGGTATTTTAAATCCATCAATCTCTTCGTTTCAGTTATCTTGGTATAGATTTCACTTAAAGCCTTCCCTAAGGAATGTTGCTATTGTAGTAATTATCAATGGTCCAAGTTATCTCTCTATCATCTTGGTGGAAGAAGTTTTGTCATCTCGTTGGTGTTATCAATTATATTATTTGTTTCCGTAGTGGCAGAATTTCACCTCAATTTTGAGAAGTTTTCCATAAGCCCAAGTTGATTTTCGTTGTTGATTTTCAAACAACTCCATTCAAATCTTCTTTGCAAGGATGCTTTCCAAGCTCATTTGTGGCCCAAGTTGGCATTTTCTTCTCCATTCTGTTATTCCAATAATCTATCTTCTATTCTTTCTTCCGGTGGCATTGTGATGTTGCTCTCTTCACTCATCATCTCCAATTGAGGATCGTGTTCTTTTCATGCTTATCCATTTAAGTGGAGTGTTGTGTCATCTCTTCAAGTTCTTTTCATCTTATCAAGTCTTGCATCTCTTTTCAACCGGAGTGCTGCCCGAATTCTTCCTCTCTCATCTTATTTTAACCAGAGTGGTTCCAATTCCTTCTTGTCCATTGTACTCGTTATTCATAGCTTTGCAACCTCCAAGGTTCAAATGGTGTTCCTTGTTTCTATTTTTCTACCGCAGTGCTCTCAATTGTGTTCAACTCTGTTGTGTTCTTTCTTTCAACTTTTCGACCTCTCAAGGTTCTTTGGTTTCACTCATTGGCCGAAGAAGCAACTTAGTTTTACCTCCTCTCTTCCTCTTCCGTTTCTCTTCGGTGCCATCCTAGATCTCGGGACGAGATCCTCTTGTAGTGGTGGAGTGTTGTAACGCCCCGAGACCGACGCTCCAGATGCCGCCCAGTTATTTTGTTATCGCCGTGTGTTTCTTTTGTGCTTGCTCTTTTATTTTTGCATTGCATCATGTCATCATGCCAGCATGTCATTTAATTTTTAAAACCTCAACTAAATAAATTGCATAGATCTTTTGATCTATTTAAATCGAGGGAATTCACATGGTGATTTCTCTTTAAAACATATTCCAAAGTCTCCTACTATTATTAGGGAGCTATAATAAAATTATTCCATTTATTTGGAATTAATCATAACCCACTTGCAAAATATCCCATGCCGTTGTTATCTCAATTCTTGGTCTCCAACCTTGCCCATAATTTCTTTCGTCATTTTCCAGAGCCCCACCGAAATCCTCAACATTTTTGGACACTTCAAAAACCTAGTCCTAGTTCAAACCCATTCGAATTTCAAATGAGTTTGAATTTAATTCCTGCAATCTTGTCCACACCATTTTTCTTGGAACAAGCGCATTTTTGTGAGTCCAGGAAAATAACCCCCTTGCCCAAATTCTTGTCCACTCATTTCTTTTCTCTCCTTTTCTTTCTTTGCTTTTCTGTTTTTGTGAGAGATTTGAAGAAGTGAGAAAGAGAGAGATAGATGCCAACAACAACAGCCGACCAGGCCTCTGGCCTTTTCCCTCTCCGCGGTCTGGCCTAGCAGATCGAGGTCCAACCAGCATCCCAGCCGCCCCACCTAAACCTAACCCTAGCCCCTCACTACACTCTCTCCCGATCCCCATCTCTCCCTCTTGTTCTCGTGCCCGCCGGCACACCCACATCGCGCCCGATCCCATCACCTGCTCGACCTCCTTCTTCGTCTCGATCGGCAACAGAAACGCCACCAGGCCATCCTCCCGCGCTCAAGCTCCTCCGCCCCGAGCTCCGTTCGCGCTGCCGATTGCTCAGATCCGGAGCCGGCCGACCGGATCCACCCGGCTTCACTCTTCTCGGCGCTATCGGAGCCATGCTTCAGGTCCCCGCCGCCAAGCTTTGTCGCCGCCGGCCTCGACCTCCTCCCTCGCGCGGCTCCTTCCCTGCCTCCACCGCGAGCCCACCATGGCGCCGCTGCCTTGCTGTAGCTGCTGCTATGCTTGCTTCCGCACCTCTCGCTGGCCCCTGCTGATGCCATGGTCGCCTCGTCAGCAAGCTCGCCTTCGCCTCTCCTGCTGCCCCGACCGGTCTAGCCTCGGCTCAGCTAGCCCCCTGCATCGCTTCCTCACCAGGAGCTGAGCTCCATCCAGCTCGGCGCCACTACAAGTTCAAGGGTGCATATGTTCGCCTAGGTTGTTCGTCCTCTGCTCGCAGCTCCATCCATGGCGGCCTCTGTTCATTGACCACCTAGACCTGAGGCCCTTTTGTGTTGCTTCGCTTTGGATGCGCCAAGATCCTCTCCGACAAGCGCACGACTACATGGTGACACGTCAAGTACCACGACAACCATGTCCCGTCAAGTTCGTCTACGGAAAGAGTACCACTACGCCCGAAGACCGTGGATGCACCAAGTTCCACTACGAGATGTACCACTACCGTCGCCAAGATCGTGAGTACCTCTACCATCACCATGAACAACTACTTCCACGATGTTCGTGAACAACTACTTCCACTACCGTCGCAAGAACGATTACTTCCACTACTGCCCGTGTACCATACTTCGTCGACGAACTCGTTCCGCCCCGAAAATGCACACTTCAAAGGTATAACCGCCGAGACGATGACCCATGGACGAATGCATGTTGTGTGAGATGAACCATATGTTTGCACCGTGCCCAAGCTGTCATTGCATGTTTCTCCTCGTTTGCCATGCCATCGACCCGTGGGAACGCGGTAACCGGGATCACCCCACCATCTTTTGCATGTTTCGCACATCCACATCTTCTTTTGCACCAGTATCTTCATGGGTTATCGGAACCGATATGTTGCCGTGGCACCATTCACTACAAAAAAATACACTTCCATGATGATACGTGTTTGTCACAGTAGGTCGCGTTTTTTGTCATGCATGTACATCCATGACAAATTTATGACACAATCAAGATAGTCATACCTATGCTGTCATAGAAGTGTTCCATGACATTACCAAAATTATCATCACGGAAGTGTCCACTTCCATGACGATAAATCGTGCGTCACAGAAGTGCTTTCGTCAAGGGTGACCGACACGTGGCATCCACCGTAACGGAACGCCGTTAAGCTATCGGGTCGGGTTTTGGATCCGATAATCCGTTAACAGCCCCGACCAATGGGGATTTTCCACGTGTAAAATCATCATTGGCTGGAGGAGACACATGTCAGGTCCGCGCTGGCACATGTGTCACTCATCCAATGGGCGAGACGCGCCTATGATATGTTGACACGTGGACCGGCCCATCAAGTTTAAATGGGCCGGCCCAACTAAAGGCCCACAAGATTTTGCGGACCATAATGGGCCGGCCCAGCTAATGGCCCACGAGATTTTGCGGGCCATAATGGGCTGGCCCAGCTAACGGCCCACAAGATTTCACGGGCCATAATGGGCTGGCCTAGGTAAAGGCCAACAAGATTTTTGTTTGCCATAATGGGCCGGCCCAGGTAAAGGCCCACAAGATTCTTGCGGATCATAATGGGCCGGCCCGGCTAAAGGCCCACGAGATTTCGCTGACATTAACAGGCCGGCCCAGCTGTAGGCCCACAAGAATTTGAGGGCCCTAGTAGGCCGGCCCATTAACTGGCTGCCATGTTTTGGGCCAAATGCCGGCCCATATTTGATCCGGTCCATTAATGGCCTGCCACGTTCCGGGCCTAATAGTGGCCCATATGAGATCCGGCCCGTTAAAAGCCTACCATGTTCTGGGCCAAATTACGGCCCAGATCAGGTACGACCCTTTAAGAGGCTATGGGCTCAATTATGGCCCATATCAGATTCGGCCCGTCAACTGGACACTATGCTTTTGGGCCCACTTGCTAGAGGCCCACTTAGTAATTCGGCCTGACATTAGTTTTGGCCTCTTAAGGACCCGTTTAACATTTCGGCCCTATATTAATTTCGGCCTGTTAAATGCCCGTCATATAGTTGGGCCTAACTACGGCCCGGTTTGCATCCGGCCTGCTCGCAGCCGATATATGATTGGGCCAAACAAGGACCGAGACAATTTTGGCCTGTTAAAAGCCCGTGATTTGATTCGCACAGTCATGGGCCGGGGTTCATTTCGGGCTGCTGCCGGCCCGTTAGCTGTTCGGCACATTTCAGGCCCAACCTACATCGTGATTGCATGACGGCCTGATTATGTACCGTAATTTTACGGTTTGGCTGGTTTATTGTGAAGACAGTAAAATAACTACAACATCGTGAATAAGAAAAAACCTAGACTATACAATAAAGAAATTACAGCATATTACATCCACCGGGCATCAAAGTTCGCCACTATGATAATAAAGCAAAGCAGACAGCAGATTACATACACTGGGCATCAAAGATCGCCACCAGTGCAAATAAACACGCCGACAAAATAATATACAAAACTGACAGCACTTCAATAGAGTTCAAGAAAGGTTAGCCCTGCTGGGGAGCGGCAGCGCAAGCAGCTGAGCAAGATGATGAGACTGCGCTTGTTCAACACTTAAATCTTCCTCACTCTGAAAGATAAACAAGCAGACAGATGACATGTTTTGCACATAAAAGTATCAGTGCTGACAATTCATCACATTTCTTATTGACGAATCAAGTGACACAATTTAAAATTGCATTAACACAATATGGTATTGTTCAGGTCAAGACATGGCAGGAAATGACATTGTGAAGGAGTTGGCAGCTTCACGACACCACTGGATTACAGATCAAGAACTCATAAGTATCAATTGTTAGTGTGCTATCCATTTATCCCATTTCAGATTGGCAAATAAAGAGACGGTTTAAATAATACTCCCTCCATTCGGAATTACTTGTCATCAAAATGGATGTGTCTAGAACTAAAATACATCTAGATACATCCATTTCAATGACAAGTATTTTCAGACGGAGGGAGTAGTAGAATGATATGACATTGTTCATAGTTAAGACATTGCAGAATATGACATTGTGTTGTAGTGGGTAGGTTCACTACACCACTGGATTACGGATGAAGAACAGAAGCATACATGCAGTGCAAAAGAAGATCACTTGCTCTGTATACTTTAATTTACATGGTATGAATAAGGAACTTGGTTGTACAACTGAAAACTTAAATTGAGAAAGGACAAACTTTTGTTTATGAACTACTCCCTCCGTTCTAAAATAGATGACCCAACTTTATACTAACTTCAGTACAAAATTGGGTCATCTATTTTGGAACGGAGGGAGTACATAATAAACTTTAAACATGCAATTTGATGCAAACACCAAAAATAATCAGCTGTTGTAGTCATGCCTAACCAAATATATACAACAAAGTTTGAAGTCTTGAGATGGACAAACTTACATTATTGGTGAACACAGGCTCTATAAAGGCCTTGTCCATGCTGATGGGGGGGGCAATTCAAGAAATTTACCACATAATCTTCTTCATAAGCATTGGCTTTATTCTACATTTTGTTAAGAGTAAATATAGATGTGATAATATACGAAAAAACGGAGAATATTTAAGATAAGATGACGTCAGATTTTGGGTTCCGGCAGACCCTTGAGGTTCGAACACTGGGGTGCGCGCGGAGATCTCGCCCACTACCTACCTGCACCCCACCGCCATGCTAGGATCTAAGCTATGAAAAGAACAACACAAGAGACACCGTGTTTATACTGGTTCAGGCCACCATTGTGGCGTAATACCCTACTCCAGTGTGTGGTGTGGTGGATTGCCTCTTGGGCTGATGATGAACAATACAAGGAAGAACAGCCTCGCGAGGGTCTGTTCTTGGCTGGTGCGATGAACTACTAGGGGGAGTTCAGTCGCCTCTCTCTCTGGTTGCTCTCTAGATGCTTATCCAGATGCCTCTCAAGATGCCTCTACCCTGTGGGTGGATAGTCCTATTTATAGGGAAGGCCCTGGGCCTCTTCCCAAATATTGAGCGGGAAGGGCGCCAACAATTGGCCATTTTGAAGGGGAACATCTGGTACACTTATCCTGACTAAAGTTGGTCCTCGCCTGGCAAAGGTTCTGGTGGTGACGTCGGCTTGGGCTCCACGATGACCGCCATCCTGCCGTTGGGCTGGTCTTGGTCTTGTTGCACTGAAATGGATGCCTTTGCTTGATACTCTCGCCTGCGCTTGCTCCCTTTGCACCAAAGAGGAAAGGAGGACACTGTGCGGGCTGGCGCCCGCCTGGTGCCCTTGGTTGTCATGGCTTGCATCATGGGCACCTCGTGAGGTACCCTTGATCTCTCCGCCTCCTCGCGAGCCAGCCTGATGAGGACGCGCCTGAGGAAGCTCCTCGTCATCCGCCCCGCGAGGCTTGGCCCCTCACGAGGGTCTTGAGATCGTGTTGATGAAGATGGGCCGTCCTAGGCCCCCCTTTGAGCCACGCCGCAGGCCGCAGGCAGGCAAGTCTGGGGACCCCCGTTCCCAGAACGCCGACAGTAGCCCCCGGGCCCAAGGCGCGCCCGGACTTGGCCGAGCAGAGAGGCAAAAGGGCAAGTGCGAAGCGCCGCGGGCCCTAACAGCCTGCGGCCTTGGGCGCCGTGTGGCGGTTGATGGGACGTGGGCGTCTCCACTTCCCCATGATGCCTCGGTGACTGCGCGAATTGACAAGTCCCTGCATGCAAAACGGGTCATGATTACCTGCGATCGTGGAGATCGGTGGTTGGCCTCCCCTGTCTATAAGTATGGGGAGGCTCCTGTTTTGTTCTTTTTCCCCTTCCCTATGCAGAAAGATAGTAGTGTAGGGCCCCGCAAGGGCGTACTTGGACTATTGTTGTTTAATTATCGTACTGCTTCCGCTATCCGGGTATTGTGCCTTTGTGCCACGCGCCTGCGCGCAGAAATTACTTATCTCGGGGGGAGGGCCTGTCGTGGCCCTTGCTTCCCTAGGCTGAATCTCCATTAATCGTTCCATGTCCTGCGAGGGTTAGTCTGGAGAGGTAGTTTCCGGCCTCAGCCATGGAGGCGATCGACCCAGGCCCTGTGTTCGTGTAGCGGTGCTCGTGGGGCACGAATTGGAGGGGTGCTCCCGTAGTGGACCCGGTTTGGGAAGCCTCGAACGACGAGGGCAGAAAACACTCGCGAGGGCGCCCGTGGTGCTCCCTCACGAGACTTGCGCGAGAGAAATCAGGGCAGGAGAGTGAGAAAAGTCGAAGAGCCATAAGTCAAACACAGCGACAGTTTCAATAAAACTTCAAATGAGAACGAACAAGCCAATTGCAGAAAGCAAATGAAAAAGCCGCGTCCGGCACCTAATCTAGTCTTCGACGTCTTCTCACCAGCATGGAGCTAAGTGCTGCCACTGGGCGTGGGAGGGAGCCCCAGGGACTGAGGCCGGCGCTCCTGAGACTCCGGGGCGTGTACAGCCCCAACTCATTATTACGTGAGAGTGTCACGGGCGGCGAGCTTCACAAGCGTTGGCCTTCTTCACAGGCTCCGGGCCTTTCTCGGGGGAAGCAAGCTTCACGGGCATTTACCCTCTTCACAGGCTCCGGGCCTTTTCCAAAACTCAATAACTTCACAGGCATTCGCCTTCTTCACAGGCTCTAGGCCTTTTCCGAAAAGATAATCTTCACAGGCGTTCGCCTTCTTCACAGGCTCTGGGCCTTTTCCAAAAAGATAATCTTCACAGGCATTCGCCTTCTTCTCAGGCTCTGGGCCTTTTCCAAAAAGATAGTCTTCACAGGCGTTCGCCTTCTTCACAGGCTCTGGGCCTTTTCCAAAAAGATAGTCTTCACAGGCGTTAGCCTTCTTCACAGGCTCTGGGCCTTTTTCGAAAAGATAGTCTTCACAGGCGTTCGCCTTCTTCACAGGCTCTGGGCCTTTTCCAAAAAGATAGTCTTCACAGGTGTTCACCTTCTTCATAGGCTCTGGGCCTTTTCAGGGGTAAAACCTTCGGAGGTGCTGGATGTTCCATGCGTTCTGAACTGGCACCCCCTCCTGAGTCTCCAAGCGCGCGGAGCCGGGCCTTGAACCATGAACAACCTTGAACGGGCCCTCCCACATGGGAGAGAGCTTATGCAGTCCCTCCCTAGAGAGAACCCGCCTGAGCATGAGGTCTCCTACCTCAAGAGTTCTGGGGCGGATGTTGCAGCAGTGGTATCGCCGCAGTGCTTGTTGGTACCTCGCCGCTCGCAACGCGGCTTCCCGGCGACGCTCCTCCCCCAGCACGAGGTCCATCCCCCGCATGGCGTCCTGCTGCACCTCGTCGAACGCCAGGACCCGTGCGGAACGATGTCTGACCTCGTGAGGGAGGACCACTTCGGCCCCATAGACCAGGAAGAACGAGGTCTCTCCGGTTGGCTTGGTCGCGGTTGTGCGGGCGAACCACAACACGGACTGAAGCTCATCATACCAACCCCTGCTGCAGGCCTCCAACTTCTTCTTGAATGTCCTGGTCTTGAGGCCCCTCAGGATCTCTGCGTTGGCCCGCTCGGCCTGGCCGTTACTTCGGGGGTGCGCCACTGAAGCGTAGCATATCTGCGTTCCAAGGTTAGCACAGTATGTTTTGAAGAGGTTGCTGGTGAACTGCGAACCGTTGTCGGTGATGATGCGGTTCGGCACCCTGAACTGGCTCACGATGCCCTTGATGAATTGGACCGTGGAACCTGCGGGGATGGTGCGGACGGCTTCTACTTCAGCCCACTTGGTGAACTTGTCCATAGCGACGTAGAGGTAGCGATAGCCCCCTGGCGCCTGAGGAAACGGGCCCAGGATGTCCAACCCCCAGACTGCAAATGGCCACGAGAGTGGTATAGTTTGCAGACCTCCTGCCGGCTGATGGATCTGCTTGGCATGGAACTGACAGGCCTCACAAGCCTTCACCAGTTCGACGACGTCGTTGAGTGCAGTGGGCCAATAGAACCAGCTGCGGAACGCCTTGCCGACGAGGGTCTGCGATGACGAATGATGCCCGCAATCTCCGCCGTGTATATCTTCCACCAGTTCCTTCCCTTGCTCCCTAGAGATGCAGCATAGGGACACATCGTTGGCCGCTTCCGGTAGAGCTCTCCATCCCTGATGCAGTATGTTGTGGCTTGCCGCGCCACACGCTCCGCTTCCTCCTCCTTCTCCGGCAGGGTCCCTTGCATTAAGTAACTCCGGAGCTCTGTGATCCAGCACCCCTCCTGAGGCTCCATCGTCAGGAGTAGGCGCGCTCCTGAGGCCGGGCCACAGACCGGGGCTCCCGAGGCAGGCGGCTGGGGGAGCTCCTCCCGAGGCTGCGCCGTGTTGGATAGTGACGGCATGGCCGAGGGCTTGAAGAGCCGCTCCTCGAAGACGCCAGGCTCCTGAGGTAACCGCCTGGATGCTCGCTTGGCGATGTCGTCGGCCTCCTGATTGGTGCTGCGGGGCACATGTTGCAACTCCAACCCCCAGAACTGCTTCTCCATCCTGCGAACCTCCGCAAGGTAGGCTTCCATGTGCTCATCTTTTGGCTCATACTCCTTGTTGGAGAAATTGACGAGGAGCTGCGAATCGCCCTTGACGGTAAGGCGCTTCACCCCTAGGGCAGCTGCGGCCTTCAAGCCTGCTATCAGGCCTTCATACTCCGCTATGTTGTTGGAGACCTTTCCACCTTGTTGGAAACAGAGCTGCACAGCGTAGTAGAGCTTTTCCTGAGTGGGAGATATAAGCACCAGGCAGCCACAGCGCCATGTCTGGAGAACGCCCCGTCAAAGTACATGACCCAGCCTTCTGGCGCCTCACTTCCCGGGGAGAGGGACCGATCCTCGTCGGCCTTGAGGCCCGGTGCCTTCGTCCATTCTGCCACGAAATCCGCCAATGCGGCCCCTTTGATGACTCTGGTCGTGTTGAACTCGAGCTGAAACGCTTGTAGTTCAATGTTCCACTCAGCGACCCTTCCGGCTGAGTTAGGGCTCCTGAGCACCCTCTCCAAGGGGTATGCCGAGACGACCTTGATGGGGTGACCCTGAAAATAGTGCCGCAGCTTGCGCGAGGCCACCAACAGCGCGAGGAGGAGTTTTTGAGGCATGAGGTACCGTGCCCTCGCGTCCTGCAACACCGTGCTAACGAAGTAAACTAGGTGCTCGACGAGGTTTGGAGCGTCGGTGCCGATGGCGCCCTTCGGAGACCATGGCACCTCCTGAGGCTATGGAGCCTCCAGAGGCTGGCCATCTGGGGGAGGGGTCTTTTCCGTTCCCAGTGCGTTCCCCTGCTGCGGCCGATCCTTCTCGGCCGTGGTAGTGGTTCCTGTGGGTCTTCCTTGTTCCCGCTTTGCCTTGGCCCGGGCTGCTGCTGTGGTTCTGGTTTGACGCTCCTCCCTAACCGCCACCAGGGCTGCGCTGGCGGAGTAGGGAGTGGCGGCGAGGTAGAGTACCAGTGGTTCTTGCGGGCGTGGAGCCACCATGACCGGAGGGCTGGTTAGGTACCTCTTGAGATCTTGAAACGCCTTGTCGGCCTCTTCAGTCCATTCAAAGGGCCCTTTTTTCTTCATCAGTTGGAAGAAAGGCAGGGATCGTTCTCCCAACTTGGAGATGAAGCACCCTAGCGCAGTCACTCCCCTAGTGAGCTTTTGCATTTCTCTGAGGGTCATTGGCGGCCTCATGTCCTCGACCGCCTTGACCTTTTCCGGGTTAGCCTCGATGCCTCGGTGGGACACGAGGAAACCCAAGAGCTTGCCCGAGGGGACTCCAAACACACACTTCTCTGGGTTGAGCCGTAGGTTCATTGCGTCGAGGCTCGCGAAGGTTTCCTCCAGGTCTTGTATCAGGGTCCTGGCCTCCCGAGACTTCACCACAATGTCATCGACGTAAGCCTCAACATTCTTCCCGAGCTACGGACCCAAGGTGATGTGCATCAGCCGCTGGAAGGTTGCCCATGTGTTGCGCAGTCCGAATGGCATGCACGTGTAGCAGTACACCCCACACGGGGTTAGGAAGGCTGTCTTTTCTACATCTTCTACCGCCATCTTGATCTGGTGATACCCGGAGAAGGCATCCAAGAAGCATAATAGGTCGCACCCTGCGGTGGAATCGACGATCTGGTCGATGCGGGGGAGCGGGAACGGATCTTGCGGGCATGCCTTGTTGAGGTTGGTGAAGTCGACACACATGTGTTCCTTCCCTCCCTTCTTTAGCACAACGACATGGTTGGCCAACCAATCCGGATATCGGACCTCGCGAATGACCCCAGCGGCTTCTAGTTTGCGGGTCTCTTGGACGATGAAAGCCTGTTTTTCAGTGGACTGCCGCCTTGCCTTCTGCTTCACAGGGCGTACGTTGGGGAACACATTGAGGTGATGCTCGATTACGCCCCTAGGGATCCCCGCCAATTGATCGGGCTCCCAGGCAAATACCTTCTTGTTTGCGCGCAGGAACTTGACCAGGGCTTCCTACTGCTCGGGCTCGAGGTTGGCGCCTATGGTGAAAGTAGCGTCAGTGGACCCGTCCTCGTTGAAGGGTATTTGCTTGGTCTCTGCCCTGTCTTGGGTGAACAACTGTTTCTTCTTGGTTGGTGCAGCCCCCTTGGGCTTGGGGGTCTCTGCATCGGTGGGCTGTGCCGACGCCGCCGTCTTGAAGGCGAGCTTGAGCACTCACAATGCATCTCCGGTGTCCCCGTGCATGGTGAGGGCACCGTGGCTCCCGGGCATCTTCATGAGGTTGTACACCGGGTGAGTCGCGGCCATGAACTGGGCCAGCGCTGGATAACCGAGGATGGCGTTGTAGGGGAAGCCGATGGGGGCGATGTCAAAATCGATCAGCTCCGTGCGGAAGTTGTCGTAGGTGCCGAAGGTTACAGGTAGCCGGATCTGTCCCAAGGAGCTGGACGACCCGCCCCCGACGCCTGAGAAGGGCCAGCTGGGTTGCAGCCGCTCCCGAGGTATGCCGAGGAGGTTGAAGGCCTCCACTGAGAGCACGCTGAGGCCCGCACCGCCGTCGATGAGAGTTCTGGTGACGGCCACCTGGCAGATGGTGGGGGCGCATAGCATGGGGAGCGTGCCCAAGCAGGCTGAGTTGGAGGGGTGGTCCTCTGAGCTAAAGGTCAGACCGGCCTTTGGCGCCGACCGGCCCGGGAGAGCCTCCTGCCGCTTGGAGGCGGCGCTGACCCGGCGAACGAACGGCTTAACGTGGTGGCTTGTAGGCGGTGCCTGCGAACCGCCCAGGAGGGCCGCGACAACCGGAGGCGTTGGTGCAGCGTGGTGGGCGAGGAAGAGGCTGCGCAGCTCTTCCCAAGAGGCCACGGAGGCCGCCGGCAGGTGGAGCAGCCATGCGCGCGGAGCGCCGGTGAGGGCCATGGGAAGCCAGCTGGCCATGACCCCGTCGTTACCTCCGGCTTCGAGGACGGTCTCCTCGTATGCCAGCAGGAAGGCCAGCGGATCGGTCGCGCCCGTGTAGCGCGGCGGCGTCGTTGGCTTGAACTTGTCCGGCCACCGCACCCGTTGCAAGGCTAGGGCCAGGGACCGGAGCCCCCTGGCCCCCGCGCTGGCGCTGGCGGCCGGAGCGAGCGGCGCGCTGCTCATCGCGAGGCGGGTCGCGGCGGTGGCGGAAGGGAAAACTTAGGCGCACCCCCTACCTGGCGCGCCAAATGTCGGATTTCGGGTTCCGGCAGACCCTTGAGGTTCGAACACTGGGGTGCGCACGGAGATCTCGCCCACTACCTACCTGCACCCCACCGCCATGCTAGGATCTAAGCTATGAAAAGAATAACACAAGAGACATAGTGTTTATACTGGTTCAGGCCACCATTGTAGTGTAATACCCTACTCCAGTGTGTGGTGTGGTGGATTGCCTCTTGGGCTGATGATGAACAATACAAGGAAGAACAGCCTCGCGAGGGTCTGTTCTTAGCTGGTGCGATGAACTACTAGGGGGAGTTCAGTCGCCTCTCTCTCTCTGGTTGCTCTCTAGATGCTTATCCAGATGCCTCTCAAGATGCCTCTACCCTGTGGGTGGCTAGTCCTATTTATAGGCGAAGGCCCTGGGCCTCTTCCCAAATATTGAGCGGGAAGGGCGCCAACAATTGGCCATTTTGAAGGGGAACATCTGGTACACTTATCCTGACTAAAGTTGGTCCTCGCCTGGCACAGGTTTTGGTGGTGATGCCGGCTTGGGCTCCACGATGACCTCCATCCTGCCGTTGGGCTGGTCTTGGTCTTGTTGAACCGAAATGGATGCCTTTGCTTGATACTCTCGCCTGCGCTTGCTCCCTTTGCACCAAAGAGGAAAGGAGGACACTGCGCAGGCTGGCGCCCGCCTGGTGCCCTTGGTCATCATGGCTTGCGTCACGGGCACCTCGTGAGGTACCCTGCCTTGATCTCTCCGCCTCCTTGCGAGCCAGCCTGATGAGGCCGCGCCTGAGGAAGCTCCTCGTCGTCCGCCCCGCGAGGCTTGGCCCCTCGCGAGGGTCTTGAGCTCGTGTTGATGAAGATGGGCCGTGCTGGGCCCCCTTTGAGCCACGCCGCAGGCAGGCAAGTCTGGGGACCCCCATTCTCAGAATGCCGACAGATGAAGAGTGATGCTACATAACCAAATAGCTATAAATGTAAGTGCAGCGATACAGGCAAAAGGTACAGCCAAGAGCAATGCACAACTAAACTTCTTTAGTACCAACCTTATGGTAAGAGTAAATATAGATCTGATGTGTAGAAAATGGAGGGGAAAGGAAAATAAGCTGCAGAGTGATGGTACATGAACAACTACCTGTCATTATAAGTACACTGATAAAGGACAGCATGTACTTACAAGAATAATGCAGAGCTAAAAAAACATTGGCATTGGATACTGAAGAATTTGGAGCAAATAATTGATAAGCAAGCTATCATGCATACCGCTGTCACATAATGAACCAGCTATGTATGCAAGTATAGTGATACAGGACAACAAGTACTAACAAGAGCAAAGCAGCGGGCAGCATATTTGCGATATCCTGTCGTTCTTTTCAAACCGGAATTCTTCTTCGAGCAGATTTCCTGCAAACAAGATCCGTAAGGCACATGCGGAAAAGTAGAAGTTCAAATTGTCATGTGATTTCATAGACAGTACCTCATCCTAGGAACGATACCAGTGCATAACAATGTTTTTCCATTCAATGTCTTCTAAATTTAGCACAGGAGACTTCACCGAAAATTCGTTTATAGATTTCCCACCAAAGTGTGATTTCCTCAGGTAACACCGATACTGCTGCAATGCGTCCTTGAAAAGCACAAGCAAGCTTTCCTCGTCATGACTATCCAGATTGACCCTCGCCTAGTTACAACAATGTAATGTAAATCATTGATGTGTTCAATCAGCAGAAAACAGGAAAATAATAACCATGAATAATAGCACTTACACGTAAGTTGGACAGGAAGATGTGAAAATGGTGTTTGTCTTCACAATAATCTTCCCATGATGGGAATATATGCACGTAGTCCCTAACAACGTTGAAAGCATTGTCTTTTAAACTGGGAATAAATGGTATGAGGTTCCAATCTGCAGGAATTAGCCGTCTCTGCAGTTGGGATAGGTCTTCGGCTGGTGGACTTGCTGTACTTTTTGCTGGAGTGGGATTTTTCTGTGGTACAGCTGGTGCTATGGCAAATGAAATCGGTATACCTTTTGCTGGAGTGCAGGTCCTGTGTGGTGGGGCTAGTGGTGTGGCTAGTGAAGTATGGGTACAGTCTGCTGGAGTCGGTCCTATGTTTTGTGTCACAGCTCTATCGAACATGGTAAAGAAGAGCAAGCAGATTTTGGATAATAAAATGTTGGTTGCACAGTGCCCACACATGATGAACCAGAGCGCATTAAGAATGCAACTCCCAGCTGTCTCTCGACCATTTCAGGCGGTTGGATGAAGATCCTACGTCTCCTAACCCTTCTTCTTCCTCGTCTGTGATTCTTCCCATACAGAACACCGCACGGGCCGCCGGCCGGACCACCGGCCCCCACCGCCTGTGTTCCTCCGCCACCCCCACCCCCACCCGCGTCGCGTTTTCTTCGTTCGGCGAGGCCCCACAACCACCCGAGCCCCTTGGATCGCACCGGCGAACTCCGGTGAGCTCTGAAAAATCGACTGACCCAATTTTGAAATTTAGTCTACTGTGATTTAACTAGGGTGGAATATAAAAGGGGAAAACCATAAGCATTGGGAGTATAGTGTTGAGCATGCCATGGCGGATCTAAAGGTGCAAACCGGACAAAGGCAACTTCGCAACCAAGACAAGAAATCAGAGTAAAGCAGTGGCGATCTATTTTCTCGCTGTGATAAATAAGTTGAGCAGATATGATAGAGTACCGCCTCTGGTGCTGCGCCATGTACGCATCTGGTGAGAATTTGATGGTGCTGCGGTAGCAATGGCTGTCGGCGGCGTGGAAGCAGATCTAGGAGGGTAGATGGTGGCGGCGGGACGCGGTGGACGAGACAGTCGTAGGAGTGGCGCCGGCAAGGTGGACAACGGCGGGGATGAAGCGAGAGGACGGGATGCAAGGATCCTAGTCCGAAGGCGTGAATGAGAGAGGCCGATCTCTTGTAATGGACGGCGGCATCGGGGTATCAGCTCCGGCATGGTGGAGGAGGACGGCGGTGGATGGGGTGGCGGACGGCGGCGGACGGAGGAGGGTGGGGTGGAGAGGGTGTTTTGGCGCCCAAGGAGTACGAATGGGGAAAAGGGAGGTAGAGAGGAAGGGGGGGGGGAACCATGTAGTCAGGGCGCGCTTGTCTCGAATGCGAGGAAATTTACAAACTTAGCCCCCGTTTCAAATTTCTACTACATCACAGCAACATTAGTCGGTTGGGGATAAGACGGTAATCTCGCATACACCGAATATTTGCCGACGTGAGTTTGTTTTTGGCGCCCACCATGTATGAATATGAACCGGGGAGGGAATCGATTTCGGCTGAGGGCACACTGTGTTTTGGCGCCCACCGTGTATGAATCCGGGTGAGAGGCGGTTACGTCATGTTTGGGTGAAATTACAAACCTACCCCTATCGAAACCTATAGAAATCCAGCAGATAGGCTTTGCGCGGTAGGGATAGGCAGTAGTAATTTCCATCTCGCAGATTTTGGTTTCGGGCGGTTACTGTGACTTTCCCCGCTTCGTTCAAATTTTGCACAGCGCACGTTTACCGTGCCAACTCAATTCGAATCCCGTGTGTATTCTACTATTTTTTTCCGGGCGGGATCCATTTTCAATTGGAATTACAATCTATATACATCATTTTTTACATATATACTTTCAAAAGCACAACAAAGAATTCTGCTCGTTTATATGTATAATATGATTTACAAATACAAGGATCTCGAAATCTTAAGGTTGAATTCGAAAAATTTAACCAAATTATGTTCTACTAAAATGTATGGATCAGTAATATCTACAGATTAAATAACATAGATGTGTGTGAATTCATATGAGTATGCATGTTTGATAGATCAATTTTGGTTCGAGTATGGATTACATGTATCATCATCTCGAATTCAAATATTTGAATCCCTTTTTTGTTCACTCCTTTCACGCCCATCTGTCTCGCATGCATGCTCCTTCAGGTAGCCATCACTCTCTTTTCTCCAGCTCACCCGCACGCTCACTTCATGTTTCTCCTATCCTCGCAAACATGGTCTATCGACGTCTCCCTTGAGAAGTGTCACACTCTCCCTATCATTATACATTACACGGTTTTCATTATCTCTCACGTCTCTACTGTTCTCTGGTATCACTCGGTACCTAAGCTTTCTTTTTCACCGCCACACACACAGTCTCCACTCTTATTTCACTCTGTCTTTCTCTCTATGGGATTCTCTCTCACACCCTATATGTCTCTACATATGACTCATACCACTAAAATTACTCTCTCTCTCTCTCCTGTAGACACAACATTTGTTGCGGTCTCCTTTTCGTCTCCATCCCAGACTGACACCGATCAGACAACCCCGACTACCGTCTCCTCTCTCTCTCCCTCACAGACACACACACACAACTCCTGCTTCCACCCCCCTTCCCGACTACCGTCTCTCTCTCACACACACAAAACTCTCACTTTCACACCCCACCTCATATTTCTCTCACAAGCATTTATCGACTAGCTAGCCTCTAGATAGGTTTATACACCCGCACACTCATGCTTCCACCATCGCATACATGTCTCTCTCTCGCTCCTTGTATCTATGTAGCTTTTTCTTCCCTTCTTGAGACACGCCCTCTCGATCGTGCACACACACACTATCGCCTCATTTTAAGCTGATACCTATCGCACACACACTACTTGTGTCTTTGTCACACATGCACTCCGTCCTCCTCCACTGTCCCTCTCTCTCACACACACATGGGCTTTTTGCAACAACTAGCAAGATGCCATGCATTGCACGGAACATCAAGATGCATTTGTATGAGTAGTTTATCTTGTGGGGGAAAATGATGAATGAGGGAAGACCTTATTTGCAAATATGGAGAGGGGTGTGGGTATCTTTTTGCAAAATTGCCATAGTTTCCTTCCTAGCCGTCAGATATAGATCGGACGGCCTATATTGCAGGATGGCAGGCACACGATCATCACTGACAATGCTTTTTATAAGAGTAGGGATAAAAAATAGAGTTGGTGATGATGGTGGGCCTGCCATCCTGCAATGTAGGTCGTCCGATTTATATCTGACGGATAGGAAGGAAAATATGGCAATTTACCCACACTCTTCACCACATTTGCAGATAAGGCCTTCCCTCGTTCATCCTTTTCTCCCATGAGATTTTGATGTTCCGTGCAACACACGGGCATCTTGCTAGTAAGAGTAGAAATTAGACATATACCACTTCTCGAATCTTGAAACCAACAACATGCCTCCCTTATCTCATCAAAACTGCCAAAGGAATATATTTTGAGTGAAACATAACATATTTTTAGTGATATACGTATTTCAAAACTAGACTTTTTTTTCTATCAAATCGGTGAATATGTATTAATCTACTTTGATCGTGTGGCAACGCATTGGCACATTGCTAGTAGTTATTATAATTTTTTGGACACCAGACAAACGGTGGAGTACATATACAAAGAAAAGAGGCGCACGCACGCAGTCGGCCTCTCGCTGTCTCACACACATGAGTGTTACGTAAAGGCGACGTTAACAAATAAACCCTAAAACCCTAGGTGCATGATTGCTGCATTCGCAGGTACCGGGTACGTGGTGGAGCACCTTTGTAGGAGTTGATGGTCGGGACCACAGGTGAACGACTTGGAGTGCGGTGGCTCCCCAGTTGCCACAGACCGAGTAGCCACGTTGAAAATATCGTTTTATAGCGGGGTTAAGAGTTCCGATTTTAAATGGCACGTTATAAGTAGTAAGTAGTTTTTAGAACGATTGGTATGCAGCGAAAATGGAATTCATAGTACTACGTACCTCCTTGGCGTATGGTTGTATGGGTTTATGTTATGAGATGTTGAACCTGGTAGTTCTAGGGCAAATACTATGGTTTAGATTTAGATGCTGGTTTTCAGTAATCGGAAGGGGAAACCCTTCTTTGATTAAAAAAACTACTACCTCCATTCTGGTTTACTAGTCCCCATCGTACTTTGGGTCAAAGTTTGTCCACGAATTTTACTTGTAAAATGTGAATGGAAAACGATATTTTGTTATACCCAAACAAAAAAGGACTGGAGGGAGTGATTGCTCTGACACGGATGCGACCTCTCATAGCGCAGGCATTGAACCGGTGCGCCGGCCAAGACGGCCACACTTGCTGCAGGCCCGACTGAGCACGCCTCCTCGCTGCATGCAACCAGCTTAAGACTGCCCCGCCTACCTTCATTGAATCCGCGCATGTGCCGGCAACACGTCCTTCCGCGAGCCGACAGGCATTTTAGAACACAAAAAATGACTAAAATATAATTAATTTACGCATGGTCTTGACTTGTTGTGTTTGCACTGGTAGCAGGAACTAGTAGAGGTTTTTCTTTATTTATAACTCTCCTCACATTTTTTTTGGCTTTGAAGTGAATCATGGTTGTGGACATTATGTATGAATGTGCAGATATCTGTGAACATGAGTTTGATGTGGAAGTTGGACTTGGAATGTCGGGCTTGCGCGTGAACTATACCATGTCCAATGCTTCGTCTGTTATTGTTTGGAAAGTAATTGCTGTTATTACATGACCCCAAAAAACATTTTGTGCCACATCAGTAGATGCACAGACATCACAACAGGCATGCTGACTGGATAAACATTTGAACCTAGCTATTATGAAGGAAATTTTGTACTGACAACAGTTTTAGATAGCAGGAGACGCCTAGCCTGCTCTGCCTCTGCTAGCTTATTTCTGGCTTCTTCCATCTCTTCTTTGGCTTGGGTGAAGAGAGCATCTGATTGCTCTTTTCGCTTTTTCAGGAACTCAGCTACATTCTCAAGGGCTGCTGCACGCTTTCTTTCAGCCTTTACTAATGCCACGAGGACACGAACAACTGACGACTCCACCTGGCTTGTGTGTAATCCAGCATCATCTGGGAATTTGCACCTTGTGTCTAATCCAGCATCATTAGGGAACTGGCACCTTGTGTGTAATCCAGCCTCATTTTGGAAACATGATCTCGAGGTTGACCATACTTCCCTCCTCGCAGGAACTGCATCCTGACATGAAGTTACTTCTTTTTTAGATCAATACTCAGAGAAACATAGATCCATCTAGTAGAAGCCAGATAAACAGAACTCGGAGAAGTGAATTCAAAAGGAAAAGAAATATAAAAACAGACTACACGGTGAGAACACCCACTTCCTACATTAAGTTAAAAACAAAAGCATTAGGACGATTAAGACTCTTCTTATTACACATCAAGGAACACCGCGCTTAAGAGAAATAGAAACTACAACATATACACATCGAAGAACATGAGGCTAAACGAAAGTAATTGAAAGGGTGTTACTTACCAAAGCTCGTTTTACAGGTTCGGTGCAGCTCCTCTTTAACTTGCCACGCTCCTTGAAGATGTCCCGAATATCCCATGTTTGGTGTTCATTGCTCCTCTGCATGTTCACACTCGTGGTTTCAAAATCTCAACATGGCAAGAAAAATACTACTAGTAATACTCACGCATCTTGTGGGCAACATTAAAGCACTCGTCTGCCATGTTACAGCATCTCCAACAGAATCGCAACGCGCGGCGCTCTAAAAAAGCGTTTACAGTGCTGAGATCGAGAATTAGATACTAGAGAGTAGAGGATAGTTCTCAACATAGATAGATACACAAAAGATAATTCAACTACTCCTCGTCGTCTGACTGCTCCTCGGTGATGTCCTCCTCCGACGTCTGACTGTAGGCGTGAAGATACCGATCTTCATCGGATTCCCAGGGCGACACTGCTCCTAGCCTCATGTTGAATTGAGCATCCGCTTTTCGCCTACGCTTGTCCTCGCGATAGGTGGCTTGCTCCGCCCTCCTCTTATCCCTCTCCGCCCTCCTTTGCACGTAGAACTCGCGCTCGTTGATGATGTCCTGCGGGAAGTGCTGGCGCCACAGCGCAATGGCTTCCTCGTCCATCTCGGCGATGCCGAGACGGTGCTCCCGTCTCCGGTTGTCGCGACGATCCTCGTCGGTGCTAAGCCACGGCAGAGGCGCGAGCTCCTGCGCCCGCTCCCGCGTCGGCACGTTGGGGAAGTTCAATGTTCTATGAGGCCATCAGAGGCGCCACGCCACCGCGTCATACGCGCGGGCGGCCTCGGTGGCGGTGTCGAAATTGCCGAGGCCGAGGCGCATCCCGCGGAACCGGATATCGGCGGAGAAGCCGCCGGAGGGGCGCGCGCGGACGCCGCGGTATCCCCAAGTTTCCCGACGACACGGCGGCATGGTGGCGCGGCGGCGGGAGGCGAAAAAGAGCGGGGAGAGAGCGGTGGCGAGGCACAGAGCGGTGGCAAGGCACAGAGCGGTGGGAGGGCATTGGATTTTACAAAGCGCGCCGGACGCCCGCGCGCCAAAACTAGCGCACGCCCGGCCGCTTTTTCCCGCACACACGCGATCCTTTCCCGACGTCTCTGATATCTCTACTCTCTTCTCTACGGTTATATTTATTTTATATTTAATATTTAATATTTATCTGTACTTCCTTTACTGTCTACTTTTTTTTCTCTATACTTTTTTTTCTTGCAATATAGGGCGTCCGATTTATATCTGACAGATAGGAAGGAAACAAATGGGAATTTTGCAAAAAGATACCCATACCCCTCTCCAGATTTGCAAATAAGGCCTTCCCTCGTTCATCCCTTTCTCCCACAAGATAAACTACTCATACAAATGCATATTGATGCGTGCAATGCATGGGCATCTTGCTAGTTCTAAAAACCTTTCCATCATTTGCCACACTGCTGGTTGCAGATGAAAAACCTACCCAAGCACAGAGCGATACAGGAGCAACGCACAATTACAAGCTGATATTCTGTTGGACAATGGAGGCTATAACCAATTACTTTTACGGGAACAATAGCACCAAGGAAAATTGAAGGGTAGGTATGAACAAAATTGGAACTGCACATGTACTGCTAAGTGATTCAATACACACATTACTAATCGAGGAGGAGTACAATGGTCGCGGCGGCCTCTGTGAGTCATGGTCGGCAACGGGAGTCAGTTCATTGTCCATAACGGTGGTACTTCTGCGCTTGGCATCGGCTTCTGGGAAGCAGATCCGAGACCGCAGAAGACGATGCCGAGGAAGAGGCTCTGTCTACGACGACGACGGTGGACCGGCTCCAGTACGGCATACGAGGTCGTCGATGAGGCAGATGCGTTGCGGTGGACGAGTGCGCCGATGTAAAGGGGAGGAGCACGAAGGCTGCGGTGCCATGGAGAAGTCTATTTTGCGGTGGGGATAGAAAATGGGGAGTATTCAGGTGTACTACTCTGGGTGCCGGGGTGGGGCTGGCTGGGTAGGGTGAACCTGAAGTTACGAAAACAGCCCCCTACCAAGCGTCGTACATAGGCCTGTTCCGAAGGCTATGATGGTAACTTCCCACTGCTCGAATCAGGGTCACGGGAGATTTCCCCGCCGACCTCAAAATTTTGGGACACTGGACTCCCCGTGTGGCGTGTTGAGTGATTCAGCTAAGCAACTAGCGAGTAGTAGTAGTAAACTCTGCATATTAGGTTTGACCGAAGTCAAACTTCCTAAAGTTTGACCAAGTTTATATAAAAATATAAACATTTACCATAACAAATATGTATGATGTGGAAGTACATTCAATAATGAATCTAATGGTATTTATTTGTTATTGTATATGTTAATATTTTTTGTTATGAGCTTGACTTTGACCAATGCTAATAAGCGGACTTAAATAAAAACGGAGGGAGTACACATTTGTTTTCTTAGTTTGTAGTGAACTAATCATTTGTTGAAATTGTGAAATAAATATATTAGGCTATTGACTTCGAATGTAATGGTCTATAGAATTCAATAGTTACAATCATTGTCGAATCCCAAGATGTATACAAGGTCTATAGTACTTCACAACATGCTCAAACTCACATAATCCCAGTCAAATGAGAATCTAAATGCATTTCATAGTTATTACTTTGTAGGATGCAACAAAAACAACCAAAACTCTACATCAACCATTATAGAAGCAACATTTTGACATATCCCATTGTGTGAATGAAAC
>NC_041391.1:562065932-562066994 GCF_002162155.2 Triticum dicoccoides | reverse complement strand
GAAGTTACGAAAACAACCCCCTACCAAGCGTCATCCGTAGTCCTGTTCCGAAGGCTATGATGGTAACTTCCCACTGCTCGAATCAGGGTCGCGGGAGATTTTCCCGCCGACCTCAAAATTTTGTGACACTGAACTCCCCGTGTGGCGTGCTGGGTGATTCGGCTAAGCAACTAGCGAGTAGTACTAGTAACTACTAGTACTCCCTCCGTTTTTATTAACTCTGCATATTAGGTTTGACCGAAGTCAAACTTCCTAAAGTTTGACCAAGTTTATAGAAAAGTATAAACATTTACCATAACGAAAGTACATTCAATAATGAATCTAATGGTATTTATTTGTTATTGTATATGTTAATATTTTTTGTTATAAACTTTCTGTGAGTTTACAAAACTTGACTTTGACCAATGCTAACATGCGAACTTGAGTAAAAACGGAGGGAGTGCACATTTGTTTTCTTAGTTTATAGTGAATTAATCATTTGTTGTAATTGTGAAATAAATATATTAGGCTACTGACTTCGAATGTAATGGTCTATACAATTCAACAGTTACAATCATTGTCGAATTCCAAGATGTATACGAGGTCTATAGTACTTCACAATATTCTCAAACTCACATAATCCTAGTCAAATGAGAATCTAAATGCATTTCATAGTTATTACTTTGTAGGATGCAACAAAACCAACCATAACTCTACATCATCCATTATAAAAAGTAACATTTTGAACATATCCCAATGTGTGAATGAAACATGTAGAGAGAGCTTGTGAAGATGGAGCAAATAGGACGGGAAAGATTGTATGTATGTGGATGAGAGAGTAGGAGACAAACCTAACGAGACACACACACACACACACACACAGAGAGAGAGAGAGAGAGAGAGAGAGAGAGAGGAGAGGAAGAAGTTAGGTCTGTGAGAAAGATGGAGACATGTAATATACTTGAGATACGTGTGCATCCGGATTCTGTACACGTGGAAGGAGAAGAGACATCAGGTTTGATGAGAGAGCTGGAAAAACATGGACGAGAGGGGAAGGATCTCGTGGGTAGAGGGATTGATAAT
>NC_041391.1:562050656-562065922 GCF_002162155.2 Triticum dicoccoides | reverse complement strand
GAGAGAGAGAGAGAGAGAGAGAAAGAGAGAGGAAGAAGTTAGGTCTGTGAGAAAGATGGAGACATGTAATATACGTGATTCTGTATACGTGGAAGGAGAAGAGACAACATGTTTGATGAGAGAGCTGTAAAAACATGGACGAGAGGGGAAGGATCTCATGGGTTGAGGGATTGACAATTTTGTGCGGGGGAGAGAGGGATTGGTAATTTTGTGCAAGAGAGAGAGAGGGTGGGGGGGAGGAGTCAGTCAGCCATCGTCACATCACCCTGCTTCCAAATGACCCCGCATTCTCTAGCGCGGTGTGGTTGCCGTCTTCGATCTGCTCGATGCCCTCTTTGAAGATTGAGGTGCTATGCATGTTGGGGTGCAAAGAAGCACAAGCAAGAGTGGTCGCCGTATAACCTTGGATGGGGATGAATTGTGTGCTCGGGGGAGTGTGTGTGTTGTGCTGCGTGCGTGTGTGTGTGTGTGCTAGATATTGAGCAAAAACAAACCTAAGGAGAGAAATGGGTATTCACGAAGAGATTGCGCGGGCCTTGAGCTGGGCAGGGGCCAAGTGAGGGTGTCAAAATGTGCGCGTTGATGTATATGTTGCATGCGATCGTGCGAGGGACGGACGAATCAAGAGAGATGGTTGTTGTGTTACGGATGCTCCTCTCTCTCTCCCTCTCTCTCTCTCTCTCACACACACACACACACACACAAGTAAACTAGAAGACCGTTCTCTCATGTATACACAATGTATCGGCATCTGTCTATGTCTCACTCATGCATGATCGTTTGCACATTCACACCTGTCTATGTCTGTATCACACGCACACTGTCTCCACATTGCCCTTCCGCCACAACACACATTTGGACACATACACACGTTCTCTCTCAGTCACACACACAAAATAAGTATTAAAAAAAACTAGGGCACACCTAAAATGTCCAAATCCAAATAAACACAAACTGGAGCTAAATTCAAATATATGGAAATATTGCAGTGTCAAGAACTTTCCCAGGAAAAAAAGTTGAGTAATATTCGAGGATTGTTTTCACACACACAAAAAGGTTCGGTGGATGTCCTTCAAGCGCGACACGGTGACACACCGTTCGATCGACCGCGCGGCCGCGGTTCACGCGCTTGCACAGGATTCCGTATCGTGGCTGTGGTACCAACTTCAAAATAATAATAATAAAAGCGCTGCCTAAGTCTAATGTTTATGTGTACTAGTACGGTTTTCTTTTAAGTTTGACCAACCTCATATAAAACTAAAGTAAGCTCCCATACACGCACTCATCAATATGCCGTCGCCGCCGTTGCGCATGCCGGCGCCCGCCTACTCTGGCCAACAATTTCTTGCCCATCACTGTCGTGTCGCCGCCATCCCTGTGCCATGAAGCCGAAGGCTCGCCCGCTCACATTGTCTGCAGTCCCTCCTCCCCATGCCGCCGCGCTACCAAGCATGCGAGCAGCTGGTGGAGCCGCGTCTATGCACGCAGCATACGAAGAGGAGGACGAGCGCGTGCTCCAGCACGTCGGCGAGGAGGAACTAGCGTGTCATTGTCGTCTCTGCCCGCGCGGAGGAGGCGCGCATGGTGGCTGTCGCGGCGGAAGCCGGTCGCGGCGTGTCGAGCCCACAAACCAGGTGCGGACGCGGAATCTACCTTCGAGACCTTGAATGCCACGTGGATCCTGCAATCTGAAGGAGCAATTTGGGTCAGTCGACTCATGTGAGCCGTTTGATGCAACATGGATGGCTAGAAGGGATTCTTCCACCTCTTCTGCCGTCTTCTTCCTTCGCTCCGTCGAACTTCTTTCACAAATCGACTAACCCAAATTATACTACTAGTACGAACGTATTAAGTACAGTGGGAACACAATGGTACGAGCAGTAGTACCAACTGCAAGAAGAACAGTAGTAAGACATAGTACTAGTACTACTCTACGTACTAAACAGTTCAAATAACGAGAAAGAACATAAACATAGTTCTGCCGGGGCCTCAACACAACACACCCTTGAAAATAAACTAAGCAACTAGACACCTTGACACTGCAGTAGAACCAGCATGAGCGATGGAACTTCCACCTACTCGGAGTCCGAGTCCACGTCCTCGACTTGGTCCTCGTCCCTCTTCCTCTTCCTCTTCGCCGACGCTTCTTTGCTTGAACCAGACACTGGGCTCTGCTTCTTCATCCAACCCATGTAGATATTTAAACAAAGGTAGGCATCCATTGCTGCGTACATGATGTGATCTTCATCTAATGTCTTCGACTCCCATGCATGATGAAACTCGTGATGAGGTTTCTTCAGTTTAGCGTACGAAGGATCAATCATGGCTGCTGCTAGGGTCAGCATTGAAGGTTGAGAGGAGGACACCAGGATTGCCTTCTAGAGATCGAAGGGCTGGCCTACAACGAGACCTATCCGACGCATGACTTCTTTGTCGTTCTTAAAGCCTACAGTAACGAATTTCACTCTTTTTTCCTTGAGGAAGTTCTTAAAATCCTGGCACTCAACGTTGGCATGGCATATGTGGTAGACCAAGCAAACATTATGTACGCAAACCTGGATCACGACGGGCTTCTTCCTCTCTTCGTCCTTTAGATCCTTCTCTTGTCCGAGGACTGTGGTGTACTCAACATCTAGCCCAGTGACCCACTCATCCGTTGAACTGTTGAACATGCGTAGGAAGCGAGCAAGCCATGCTTTCACCATCGCGGATCCATGTGTGTAGATGACGATGAACTGATCGCCGGTGATGGCTCTAACCTGGTACTCAACAGCGACCATGGAGATTTGGGAGACCATGGATTTTGGAGGAGGGTTAGGAGAAGTTGAACTGTTGTACCCCGGAAAAACTGGGAGCGAACTAATGTGAAAGGACGGGACGACTGGGAGCGAACTGTTGTGAGGTAGAAGACGGGGACGAGTAGGGTGTGCGAATGGCGTGGGGTTGCTGGCTTGCCCGGTGGATAAACGGCTGCAAGCCCCCAAAGAGTTCTCGAGAGCTATGAGGGACCCACTAGATGTCATGTCTACTAGACCCATATCGTAGGCCTGACAGTATAGCTTTTTCCTGTTCGCACACCATGCCGGCGCGTGGATGTAACTTCACTTAATTCTGTCAACCGTCGCGCCTCCCACGACCTTCGCCTCCCTCACGCGGTCGCGCCCTTTGAGACTTCGACCGGCTAAAAATGAGCAATTATTTTTGCCTACTCCGCATGCATGATACTCCCTCTGGTCCTTTTTACTCCCGTCAACCGTTTGCAAAGTGTTTGACCAAATATATACTTTTTTTAAACACCACCTTATATTAATTAACCAGCCACACCAGTACACTCATTCGACACAATATTCACCACACAGGGCGGTACGTTATTTACAAGAATACCATCTAATCTATTGTCAAAGCTATACTTAGCGATTAAGTGTGCCACCTTATTGGCCGAACGGCTAGTCTTTGACAATTGAAGATTGTTGATCAACTTCGAGATGCTCAACGCTTTCATCTTCAGGTCACACATAGCAGACCTATCATAGTCCCCCGATGCAAGAGACGCTACCACAAAAGCGCAATCAGACTCTAAAATTACAAGATTATGAAGAGAAATACCTATGTAGAGACCGGCAATGCAAGCCCTAAGCTCCGCTTCCTCCATGCTTTGACATGCATCAATGAAATCCCACGACCAAATTTATACTAAAAATATCAATATCTACAATACTGATTATAATGAGTATAAGAACTATGTTTTATAATGAGTGTAAAAATATTGATTTGACATTGTGAATGTTGATACTCCCTCCGTCTAGGTGAGTAAGTCATCTTAGGCTGTGCACCATGACCAAGGAGGAGGGGAAAACGAGAGACATTAATGTTTATTTGCTAATTAAATAGTATTGCATGCAATGAACGAACCATTGCATGTCATGTTTGATAGTCTCAGGTCATTAAAAGCATGCACACCCTCATCTCTTATTGGTTGATATGTCAAGAAACAAGAAACAAGGTAGAAGTTAATGCACCGCGCCTACGTGTTTTGGGATTATTTGGTTTTCGTAAGATGACTTACACACCTAGCTATTAGAGTACCACTACCTCCCTTCTAGTTTAAAGGGCTCGACTCAAAAATTTCACCTACTCTTAGCAAGATAGTAGAGGCGGTGGAATAGTTTTTGAAGTCTGCAAAAGTACTCAACTAATGCTGTCGTGGTTCACAAAAAAATGTGTTTACCAATGCATGCATGAACACTAGTTAGTCTAACCCCCCTCTCTTCTTTAATTATTTGCCACATCAGCATGTTTGCTATTCCCGTGTACCAGCTAAGATACCACCATGATGGCCAGCCTTAATCATCGCATGCAATAATTTAGTGCACCTTGAAATATGAACATGTGTGGGGCGTGTACGTTTTTAATGACTTTAGACTATACCTAGCCAGGCATGCAAGATGACTTATTATGCACCATTCCCCATACCTGTAGGAAGCCCGTTCATCTCCAAATCTTTTCCTCTCCATGTGTGGAAACAATATGCCTGCCAAACTCTCCTCCCTCCGACGGTCCCACCACTCCACCCCGTGTGAAAAAATCTGCATGCATGACTCTCCTCCTCCCACGCTCGTCCAATTCGTTGTGACCAGCAATATTTCCACCCCTTCGCTCCCCCGTAATTTACTCCAACAAATATGCCCATGTAGCTTTTACTTAACTTCAGGTGCATTGGGTCACTGACATACGGGCCCAGCAGTGTACTGGCCCACATGTCAGTGACGCAACTACACCTGCAGTTAAGTCAGTGCAGCTCAGTTCATATCTTACGTAGGTGTGCCATTGCTCGCTATAAATACTGCACCTCCCACGACATCGCTATCTCCTCCCCCTCCCTCTCACGTCGACCACCATGGCATCTCCCTTCCCAAGCCCTAGGAGCCCCTCGCTGCACCGCGCAGACGATCACACGTCGCCTTTCCGTTCCTCGCCGCCATTAGTCGAGAAGGACGCGTCGACGTTCCGCTCCTCGCCGCTACGCGACGCGTCGCCGTTCCGTTCCTCACCGCCACTAGTCGAGGAGGATGCGTCAGTGTTCCGCTCCTCGCCGCGACCCGACGCGTCGCTGTTCCGTTCCTCGCCGCCACTACTCGAGGAGGACGCGTCGGCGTCCTGCTCCTCGCCGCGACGCGTCGAGGTGGACGGATCGGCGTTTTCTCAATCTCGCCAGCACGTGCGTCGGAGGACGCGTCGGCTCCCTGCTACGAGGAGAACGCCGCGCCGCCCGCCGAGCCCCCCAGCCTTGAGGAGCTTTGGAAATAAATGGATGTCGCCTTGTGGGAGGCTTTGCCTCCAGCAGAGCGCGCCAACATAGAGGCGGAGAAGAAGGCCGAGGAAGAGAAGCGCACCACGCAACAAGCTTTCTGGGAGATCTATGTCGCGTCCGAGAGAGTCAAGCAATTGGTTCTTTGGCAGAAGGCTCGTGCGAGGGCCGTGAGGGTGGCGGAGGACGCCCGTGCCGACGCCCTGAGTGCAGTCGAGCCCAAGCGCCTCATCTATGCTTGGCGGTACGTGGACCGGGTGCACGCTTCCAGCCAGGAGGAGTACCTGTTGGCGCCGGATCACCACACCGGTGAGATCGCGCTCGCCCGTCGGCAAGCCGCCAATCATCACCTCGCGAGTTACGAGGCTGAGGAAGAGGTGTTGTGTTGGCGCGCTGGGAAACGGCGGCGCACCAGGGCACTCGTGGTGTGCCGCAAGCGCTCCTGCGAGCGTCGTGGCTTTTAGGAGGAGTATAATTTTTGTTTCGTAAGGCGATCTCATTAGTTTTGGGACGCAAATGATAAATCCTGAACATTTAGGAATTTTTAGCGTCCTTAATAAAGTATGTAAAAGGGAAAGTTTGGAAACGTTGTGTATTATTACGCATTTTGCATGTACGTGCATATAGCACAAACTTTACTATATACTATCAGACTACACGTCTCTCTCGATATATGCTTGCAGACTGTGCTACTCCCTCCGTCCAGGTCAATAAGTCATCTTTGGTTGTGCATGGTGACCAAGGAGGGAAGACTTGTACACCTAGACGGAGGGAGTACTACTATTACTTATGTACGTGCAAATGCACGTTTGAACATTACGATGCGGTTTTTCTAAAAGTGAAAAAACAGCACTAGTCAAGCTTGTGAAACGATTCAATGCAAAACAAATGCAAAAATGCTTGTTTGATTGTTTACTTTTAGCTTCCTTCTCTGTGGTTATTTCTCTGTGCACCACGACCAAGGAGGAGGAGAAAACGAGAAACGTTAATGTTTATTTGCTAATTAATAGTATTGCATGCAATGAACTAACCACTGCATTTCGTGTTTGATATCTCAAGTCATTAAAAGCATGCACACTCTTTATCTCTTATTGGTTGATATGTCAAGAAACAAGAAATGAGGTAGAAGTTAATGCACCGCACCTAAGTGTTTTCAGATTATTTGGTTTTCTTAAGATGACTTACACACCTAGATGCACCGCGCCTAAGTGTTTTTGAGTAAAATTTTATCAGTTAAATCTTTGGTCAAAATTTAGCACAAATTACAATGGTGAGGAATAAACCAGGACGGAGTAGTAGTTTAGAAGCCCAAATAAATGAGTGAGGCGCCTTATTGTTACTCTCCACTGTGACTAGTCTTGTGGAAAAAGCTGTGGAAGCCGCCAAAAGAACTGGACCTAGGAGTAGTAGCTAGGGATCGAGCGTGGGAGATGAACCGGAGAAAGTAAATGCAGAGAGATGAAATGCAAAAAAGACGGAGGGAGGTGATGGTTGCTTGTTCGTTTATTTTACCAGGTCATTTATTACTGGGAGTGGTTGGGTTTTGTGATATGACGGCTTTACTGCCGCGCCACGAGCGGGGTGAGAGGTGAGACTCCCGTGCAGCGCCGCCCTCTACACTTGTACTACATCGGTCGTGGTTTATTTGTCCCCCATTGAATTTGACTGAAGATTTAACTGACAAAATGTTAGTGCATGTCAACAAAAACTATATCGTTGGATTCGTATTTGAACATAGTTTTGAATGATATAATTTTAGGTGACATGCATCAGTATTTATCGTACTATATATAATGTTAGTTCAATTTTGGTCGTACTAATCTATAGTAGTAAGGTGCCCGTGCGTTGCACCGAAGAGTGAAATGCATTGATCGGGGAGTTGTTTATTTTGACAAAGGATGTGGGGGTCATCTCATGTGTAACGGGTATCAATAGGTTTCTTCAGATATTATCTCATCTCTATAGCTCACAAACATCCGGGTGAAATAGATAAAAAAGAATCTTTTGCAAACAAAAGCGTTCAACTATTCAACCTGCATCCAAAACTTGTGAAGAAATAACACTTATAGTGCTTTGCAAGAAATGATCTTTAAGAATTAGTTTTTGAGTACCGATTGTTATACATGTTGGCTATAGATGACATGGCACTTTCTTATGGTCAATAGTTGGCTATACTATTAAGTAATATTAACCATGCCCTTATACACCTAGACGGAGGGATTAAATCAGGATGACTTGCAAGGGGCCAGAGGAGATGTAAGAAATGGTTCATCGTAAGTCTTTCACCAGTATTGTAGTAAAAATTCATACATGGAAGATTCTAGACTAAACCATAAACGGATACACTTTAATTCATGCGCGATACTCCAATAGAGCAAGATCCTGCATGGAAGTCTCCACATGCTTAGACAGCGGATTACATTGAGCGAATACTAATGATCAACATTTAACTTGATTATGCGTATTTTTTAGAAGAACAGGGAGGCTCCACCCCGGTTCCATTATCAAATGAAACCCAAAGTGTCTTACATCAGCTCACTGAGAGGAGCAGTTCAAAGGAAGGACTGCAGCGAAAGCCACTCAAGTTTAATGACAAGCTTACAGAATCAAAAGCGGCAAAGACACGGGCCATAAGCGCCCACACACATACTACATGTTTTCTAAGTGCACTTGATAATGCGTATGTCCAGGTGAACCTCCTTGGAGTCCCCGTGCACCGAGTCGGCGGGTAAAGGATAGAATGGATGCCATGGGTTTTCCAAGTCCACATTGGCGGGATAGTCCCAGCTCCTCAGATTCCAAGTCTGTCCGATGAAGCCAGTTTCGCCGCCCAAGTGACCCGGAGGGGTAGTAACATTGACCTTGCACCCGTACATCTGCCCCTGACGCACGCTACAAATATGGGGCGGCGGCCTGCGCGGGCCTCGCCGGTGCCCACGATCAAGAGGAAGAGGCTGCCATCCTCCTCCGAGACTAGCAGGCGGCGGTGATCCTCCAGCAACTCCGGCATGGTGAACCGGTAGCACGTGTCGTACTTGATGTTCTCCGCCAAGGGCCAGCAGTGACCGCTGCACGCATCCGTGAGGTGATGCACCATGTCCGCCGGCGAGCCACAAAATGGCATCGGGCACTCATAGCAGTGGACGAAGGGCTCCTTGGAGCCATCGACTAGGCCTTCCATGAAACCGGAGTGGCTGTAGGGGACGTTGCGCCAGTTGAATATGTGAGCAAGTTACTACGAGATTTAATCCGAATAAGCTCAAAATAAATCATGGCGGCTATAACAGAGATGAAACTAATCATGTGGACTAGCATAGTACTAGGATACAGAGTAGAAACATGAAGTCTACCACGATTTCAAACAGGAAGGACAAAAACACATACGATGCAACGGTAGTAGCACCGTTGGCGTTGAGGTTGTCGCCCATGTCGTTGAGGAAGAGGTTGCCGAGGTTGGGGAAGAAGTCGTCGTCGGTGAAGTCGTGGCTGCCAGCAGTCGCGAGAGTGCGCTCCCCAGATTTCAACAGCGCCCGCCGAATGGAGCACAGGAGGGAGCGCAGGAGTAGCACACAAAGCAGTAGATGGTGTCCTTACTAGTAATCCCTAGTCTCTATCTATATATATCTATATATATGTACTCTTATAGAAAACCGAGTTGGTGATGATGGTTTGGCTACCATCTTGTAATATAGACCGTCCGATCTATATCTGACGGATATAAAGCCAACTATGACAATTTTACAAAAGATACCCGCACCTCTGTCCACATTTACAGATAAGGCCTTACCTCGTGCTCCTTCCTATGTCTCTATCTCTAGAAGTACTTTTTTTATAATAAATCGAATAGTGTTGCGCCGTCCGCTGCACACCCGGCTGAACACGCCTCCTCGCCTCCATCATCACCAACTGAGTCTTTTATAGGAGTAGGAGTAGAGAAAAAACCGAGTTGGTGATGATGGTGTGCCGTGCAATGCACGGGAATCTTGCTATTTTTTGCATATAAGTCCAAACACCACGTAGACACGGTCTTTGAGCACGGTTCATAGTCGTTCCACGATCGGGCATCGAAGTTTGTAACTATTTTAGATTAGAATATACTACTCCTCCGGTGCTAGTAGTAGAGCAGAGTCCTACTCTACTACTCTACTCTAGCAAGCTAGGGCATAGTACTGTAGTAGGTACTGTAGGTAGTACCAGTACTATGATCACTCAAGCAAGTTGTCTGGCATCGATATGACCCTACGCTGGGTATGTGTCTCGTAAGTCAAGCGGCATGCTGTAGTCATCATCACCTGTCCACTTCCCGCAGCACATATTCGCTTCTCCATCTTTGTCCGCACATAATCCCGTCCAAGCTTCCATCCCCGCTAAGGCGCCTCCCCCCTTGTCCGAAACCCAAGCACTAACAATGGAAGAACCGAGCAGCGTCCGCTAAAAGAGTGGCTGGAATTCGCTCCCCACAGAGGTAATCAAGCTCATTGTTTCACGTGTGGACAATCTCAGTACCATGCCGCTCGCCGCGTGCTCGTTGGGGCTGTACCGTTGACTCAAAGCCCTCAGGCCGGAGCTTTTTAAGCCAGCTCCTTGCTTGCTGATGCTGCCTGATCTTCAAAAACGGCATGTCACGCAGCATAACGATCGTAGGGTGGCGAGCATAAACCCCCTTCACTGCGATCCGATCCCCGTCAACCTCATCTACATTAACGGTATGTACTGGGCTGGCATGAACACGTCTTGGATGGTGCTCATCGACGGTCGCGGCAGCTGGATGCTCGTGGAGGTCTACACCCGGCAATTGATCCCCCTTCCTTCGATTAACACTGCACTGCTTTGGCACCACGGCCCAGAATACTCGGAATCTTACAGTAGCCAACATGATACCAAGTTTGATTTGCTCAAGGTTGTAATCTGCCAAGTGCCCACAAGATCCGGGAATTATAAAGATTTCAGGCTAATTGCATTCTTCAACCGCGGTCTCGCCTATCTGACAGGTCACTGCGGTAAGTGGATAAATCTGCACGTCCATCACAGGATCATACATCCTCCATGGTTCTCTGATGCCATTGAACACAAGGGCTTCATTTATGATGTCGACTCCTTCTATGGCTGGACGTATTGCTGGCCTACTCCAGTCATCGCTACAAACGGCTGTTACAGCAGTATGTTACTTTCCTATGATATCATGATGGCTTGCTTATATTACTGTCAACATTTACTGAAAAAATATGCATGCTCATAACATGTTGTTCTTAAGATTGACTAAATCAAGAGCCCATTTTTATTTGACTCCAACTTGATATGATGTTGTAGGCCGCCTAGTGTCCCTACCCTTCCTAATCCCAGAACCTTTCAAAGAAAAGCGGCATGGCAGTTGTAGGTGGTTCCTGGCTCGATCAAACGACGGCGAAAGATTGATGATTGTTCGCACGTACCGGACGTGTTGTTTCGTGGAATACAATCACAGTCACTGCAAGGTCTTTGAGCAGGATCCCAGCTTCTCTGGGCCTTCAGGAATTTTTGACTAGAGGCTGGTAAGTAGCCTTGGCACACGCTCTCTGTTTGTCGGACTGAATTATCCGATTAACCAGGAAATAACCAACGGCAAGGATCATGAAGGCAGAGCAGTTTCGTTCATCAGGCAAAACTGTGTGTACACAGCGTACCATGCGTCTCTGCATGCACCATACCCTGATATGTGTCGCCAAGCTCTGCAGCCCAAAGTAGGAGAGAGGGTCGCAAGTATCAGACTTCGACCTACTGGCTGGAGTTTCCCCCGTCAGGCACCCATCTGGTTCAAGCCGTCAGCCAATCTCCACAGCTTAATAAATAGTAACGTCTAACTGAGCCAGTTAGTTAGATACGTACACTTGGTGTAGTAGGATCTTTATTTAGTTTGATGCATACACTTGTTCTTTTTTGGTAGCCCTTTTGTAATGATGGCCGATGTTTGGTTTGGAAGAGAGAGCTGCGTCTTCACTCTTCTGGCCTTCTTACTGCTTCTGTTGCACCCCCAACCCTGGTTGCTACTGCTGCTGTTTTCAATGTACAATCAGTAGTATATTTCGTCTGTTGGTTGAATATAAATGTGTTGTTAGAACAACAAACACAATGTTTTGGAAGTCGTTGCATGGTTCGATCCTTTAGTGCCCCGTACCGTACGTAGCTCATACTATTTTTCGTACGAAACACATTTTCCACTTGTTGATAACATGCAGCCCACTGATGAAGGCCCAATAGAGAAGCCCATAATTAACTGGAAGGGACGCTCTCACATGAATCCGGCCCAGGTACATGCTCATGGTCCCCTAAACATAAATAAGTAAATAAATAAATAAAGCTAAATGCTCATGCACCAGTTCTTTGCGAAAATAGGTAGCCCAATATTTCTTTTTGAAGAATACCCAAGCTAGGCCTATTTGTTTTCTCTGAATTACTGGGCTGCAAATCTTTCAAGACGAGCAAATGGGATATTAGTTTTTTTTTGAATTTTGTTCTTCATTGATATCTTATACGTATTTCATTGGATTTAACATGACATAGTACTAACTTATTTTTAAATTTGTTTTAGTATGGCTATTAATTTTTGGATTAAGAATATTTCGTTCCCCAGAAAAAATTTCCCACATATTTAGTTAATTTTTTGACCCTGGTACTGACTAGAAAATGGCAGGCAATTCTAAAAATGGAAAATGGGCTGCAATAAATTCCATATGAATTAGAAAATGAGTAAAAATTATAAAAATAATAGCAAATGGGCTGTACACGCCACAGATTTTGAGGCTGACTTGTTTACGCAAGGCTTTGTCGGTGAACACATGATTCTAGCCGCCGTGCTTCTTCAATCTCTGATCTTCCTGCTCCAGCCGCCTAAACTAGCGCCGCGGGACTGCCTGCTCCCTCCTCTTGTGGCCCGCTATGATGCCGCGCAGGCTTCCCTGGCCCACCCTACTCCCTCTGCTGGCCTGGCCGCACGCAATCAATTGCCTCCTTATTACGCGAAAAAATTGATTCCTCCCACTGACATCTGGGGCGCACCGGTTGGGAGGCTGACCTGTGGTCCTACTATGTTGACGCGTACGCAGGGCTTGTCAACTTAGTCAACAAACGATTCTAGCAGCAGTAACCGTTGGATTTGAATCGAACGGTCCTGCTGCTTCTTCAATCACTGCTCTTCTTGCACCAGCCGCCCAAACCAGCGCCGGGGAGACCGCCTGCTCCTACCTCGAGTGGCCGGCTGTGCTGTCGTTGAGGCTTCATCGCCCCCTACTACTCCCACCGCTAGCCAGGCCCTGAGGCGACGGCAGCCTCACACCGCAGCCGAACCAGTGAACCCTGGTACTCCTCTTCGAGTGGACATCCACTGCCGCGTCTTCCCCGGCTCCGCATCATCCCCTTCCTAGGCCTTGCCGTCGTCCACCGCCTTGGTGCTCTCGGCGCGGCGTGGTCAATGTGGTCAACGACATTCCATCGGGAGAGTACTGTACGTGTAGAGGCTGACAGCTGGGTCCATGGCCATAGCCCAGTTTTTTTTGTGATTTGCCAAGTAAGTCGCTTTGTCAGGCCTGTTGGGCTGCAAATCTTTCAAGACGAGGAGAGCTTTCATTCGGCTGGCCGAGAAAATGGCCCATCAGTAATGAGAAATGGGCTATACATTTTTAAAACACATTAAACCGGCAGTTAGTTTCAAATATATTTTTTTCATTTCGGGATTTTAAATTACACTAATTTTTATGCATGGAGAATTTGTTGGATTTTATATTGATATACATTTATTTTTAAAATCAGTTTGAATGTGAGTCAAAATTTCGGGATTAAAAACAGTTCGGACCGCACCGAAATATGCAAAATTTCGTATAAGTTTTTAACCGTGGCCACAATATGGGCTGTAATGCTAACAAAAAGAATATGGGCTCCAAAATAAACCTTAAGAATTAGCAAATGGGCTGTAAATTATTAAAAATAATGGCAGATGGGTCGTATGCTGTTTTCCACAGATTTGAGGCTTTTCTAAAAAAAAGGTGACGCAAAAGGAGTGACTGTTGGATGGCCATCCAACGGCCGTCGTGCTTCTTCAATCTCTGCTCTTCCTGCTCCAGCCGCTCAAACAAGCGCCGGCGGGACTGCCTGTTCCCTCCTCCCCGTGGCCGGCTCTGACAACTCGGACCCACCAGTTATATCTTCGTACGCAAGGAAGTGCCTCCTTATTACGCACAAAAAAATGAATACTCCCCCTATTAGCTGGGACCCAGTATAGTGGTAGGCTGACTTGTGGGCCTACTAAGTTGACGGGGACAGAGGGCTTTGTCAACTTAGTCAATATGCACGATTCTAGCTCCAGTGACTGTATGATGTCCATCCAACGGCCGTAGTGCTTCTTCAACCTCTGGTCTTCTTGCTCCAGCCGCCCAAACCAGCGCTGGTCGTGCCTCGTGCTCCTGTCTCCCGTGGCTGGCTGCGATGCGGCAGAGGCCTCACCGCCTCCTACTACTCCCACCGCTAGCCAGGCCATCCCTCTACTCACCCACACCCCCTGTTATTCTACGGTGACGGCAGCCTCACACCGCAGTGAACCAGTGAACCCTCGTACTCCTCTACGCGTGGGCATCCACTGCCGCGTCTTACCCGGCTCCGCGTCGTCCCCTTCCTAGGCCTCGCCATCGTCCACCGCCCTGGTGCTCTCGGTGCGGCATGGTCAACGTGGTCAAGGAACAGCTTCCATCGGACATGGACTATATGTGGAGAGGCTGACAGTTGGGTCCACGACCGCAGCAAGGAAGTGCCTCCTTATTACACGCAAATAATTATTCCTCCACCTGACAACGGGGACCCACCGAACGGGCCACCATATTTAGCAAAGAAAACGTTTCCCCCCTGACTGCTGGGACCCACCAGCTACACCTTCGCACGCAAGGAAGTGCGTCCGGGCAAAAAAAACGATTCGCCCCCTAACTGCTGGGACCTACCAGCTACATCTTCGCACGCAAGGAAGTGCGTTCGGGCAAAAAAAAACGATTCGCCCCCCTGACTGCTGGGACCCACCAGCTACATCTTCGCACGCAAAGGAAGTGCGTCCGGGCAAAAAAAACAATTCGCCCCTCTGACTGCTGGGACCCACCAGCTACATTTTCGCACGCAAGGAACTGCCTGACAGTCGGGACCCACCTGGTCGAAGCATACATAGCGTTGTCATTCTGGTCGCGAACTTGTACGTACATATATACTGGTCGATGTAGAGGCGCGCACGTGTCGTAGTAGAGGCGCGTACGTGTCGTAGTAGAGGCGCGCACGTAGCATGTACACATACGTACAACAGCCAGGGTGCAAGAAAGAAAATACGGCCACGTATGTGTACATACGGGCGGGGTCTCGAACGCCTAGTCGCGCATACGTACGGCGAGGGCTCGTGTTCATGGGGAGGCAACAGAATGCGTCGTGTTCATGGGGAGGCAACGGAATGCGCCGTGTTCATGGGGAGGCAACGGAATGCGTCGTGTTCATGGGGAGGCAACGGAATGCGTCGTGTTCATCGGGAAGCAACGGAACGCGTGGGAGCCAACCGGCTTGGATGGAACAGGCGATGGAAACGAGGCCTGGCGTACCGCAGAACAGAGGAAACGGACCTCCTACGGTCGAAACGGGGGTCCTGTTGATCGGGAGGGGTGTGGCGTACTGCAAAACGGACGAAACGGACCTCCTACGGTCGAAACGGGGGTCCTGTTGATCGAGAGGGGTGTGGCGTACCGCAAAACGGACGAAACGGACCTCCTACGGTCGAAACGGGGATCCTGTTCATCGGGAGGGGTGTGGCGTACCGCAAAACGGGACTCCACGGGATACTATTCATCTCCACCGTTGACCTCCTCCAACCTCCACGGGCTACCGTCGACCTCCTCCAGCCTCCACGGGCTCCTGTTCATCCAGCCTCCACCGCGCGCTACTCCACCAGCTACTGTTCAAC
>NC_041391.1:562050125-562050646 GCF_002162155.2 Triticum dicoccoides | reverse complement strand
ACCGCAAAACGGAGGAAACGGACCTCCTACGGTCAAAACGGGGGTCCTGTTAATCGGGAGGGGTGTAGCGTACCACAAAATGGACGAAACGGACTTCGTACGGTCGAAACGAGGGTCCTGTTGATCGGGAGGGGTGTGGCGTACCGCAAAACGAACGAAACGGACTTGTGTTGGAGCGCTACGGTCGAAACGGGGGTCCTGTTCATCGGGAGGGGTGTGCCGTACCGCAAAACGGGACTCCACGGGATAATGTTCATCTCCACCGTCGACCTCCTCCAGCCTCCACGGGCTACCGTCGACCTCCTCCAGCCTCCACGGGCTCCTGTTCATCCAGCCTCCACCGCGCGCTACTCCACCAGCTACTGTTCAACCACCCCTCCACGGGCACCCCTCCACGGGCACCCCTCCACCGTCTACTGTTCATCCAGCCCTCCACACCACGGGGTCCTGTTCAACCACCCCTCCACGGCCACCCCTCCACCGTCTAATGTTCATCCAACCCTCCACACCACGGGGTCCTG